>NC_133656.1:221530499-221836268 GCF_009905375.1 Apium graveolens | reverse complement strand
CAAATAGTACACAATTGTTTACAAGTTGAACAACAAGAACTACAAAGAAATTCTTTATAGATTTGTTTTTTCTATTTCTCTAGTCTTTCTTGCTAACTTGGATACTTTTCAGCTTGCTACACCTTGGTCTATATATCACCAAGTTACATGATAAAAAGACAAGATAATAAGATAAACTATATCTAGTCTAACTTCATGCTTCTACACTTCTCTTTCCAGCATCTTTGAATATTATCTGTTTAGCATGGAAATGGAAATGCTTCTTTGTTCTCTAACTCCTTCAAACAGACTGCCACATTCCATTTGCATACAATTAATGCTTGTGATTATCAAGTCACTATCAACTGCTCTTTTGAACTTAAACATCCATTGGAACTTAGATTAATCATCCGTTGGAACTTAGATTGATCATCGTTGGAACTTAGATTGATCATCCGTTGAAACTTAGATTGATCATCCGTTGGAGCTTTATCTGAGCATCCGTTGGAACTCGGGTGATCATCCATCGAGACTTATGTTGATCATCAGTTGAAGCTTTATAAATCATCCGTTGAGACTATTTTCTTGATAGTTAACTCTACTTCATTTACACAAGATTACAAGGTATCTAATATTTATAATTAATCATCCTATCTTGCATATCAATATAGTAATTAACATAACTTGGAAAATCTACAACATTTAGTTCACTAAGTTATCCAAGTATGCAGAAATGTGCTACTAGTCTTATTGTTACATAAGCTACTCTTTCAATGGATGTTGATAATGATCATCCGTTGAAAGCTACAAATTCATTTAACTACAATCTACTAAGTATTTTATTCAAGTTATCATCAAGTACACAACATATTCCTAACAATCTCCCCAAATTTATGTCTACTAGAATTGTAGCCATAAATTAAAAGTAACTTGATAAAATACTTTATGAATATAGAATGAAGTACAGTAGATTAAAATTTTAAGTGCTTGCATTTTATTGAAAATTTTCACAAAGAAAGATTTGTAGAGTGTCTTATAGATCATTTTCAAGGTACTCCTCTAGGCTGAGCAAATTAAGATTATTTCCTTGATTGCCTTGGCTTCTTTCCCAGCTTCACATTATTTTCCTAAATTTTGAAAATTGTCTGTAGAATTCAGATTCATTCTCATTTGTCTGATCCAGCTTTTTTTGCATCACCATAAGAGTTTTATTACATGCAATCTTTAGCTGATCTTCCAATCTGAAAAATCTTCTAATGTTCTTTTCATCCTTGAACTCCATAATCCAGTAAGGCCTCAAATGCACTCTATCTCCAATAAGAGGGATTGTCAGGACTCTTGGGAGTGCATTTGGTCCTCTCCAGCTATTCCTTATTCCTCAATCTTTTTTAGAACCATTTTCTTGGCAACTATGTTGAATCCAAAGTTTTTTTGATTGAGGAGAAAATGGTCACCAAAGTTGAATAGCCTTCATTGAGAATTCTGTGAAGTGGCCATGTAATCTCTTTACCACCTTGTACTTAAACATTAATCTCTCTGGAAGATGCTTGTATGCATCAATAGATCTGACCTCTTCTAGCTCATCCAGATAGAGATTTATGTCTGAAAGTTCTTTGATGGTCACATATGAAGAGTTGATCTCTTTTGTTGACAGTAGGCTTGGGTTTGACTACTTGCTTGAATTGAAGCTTGACTGTTTTGACAACTCTTTCTTTGTTTTTATGTTTAGCAAAGATTGGAAGTTTAGATCAGGAAGCGGCAAGTTGTCCCAATCTATAGGTTCATCCTTGGGAAAAACAGGATCACCATGAAAGGTGATGTTGGGATCAACCTTAAATTCAGCCACTTTTACTGTAGGAATGGCTGGTTGACTTGAAGTTGTAGATTGGGATGGCATGTAGTCTTCCTTGTCTTCATCAAAATTTATCTTCCTCTTTGCATGCATATTGTATCTAAACATCCTTTTTATCTGCTTTGGTTCTTCTTTCTTTCCTTCACCCAGATTCTCAGTTGGCAAAAACAGTTTTTATGACTGTAGGCTTCTTAGCTTGGTTCTTGGCTTCTAAAGCAGCTTGCTTTTGTTGTGTTTGAGCCTCACCTTTTCCTCTTTCTTAGCTTCTGCAAATTGTGGATGTCCATCCACTACACAGATTAATTTACCATTTCTATACATTTTAGCAATCCTTTTCTTAGCATGAGTCTCTAGGGTCTTTGAAGAAAGTTATGGAACTACCAAGCAGCTTTTTCATCTGGCCTAGGGGTTTCATATGATAGGTCTAGTGGATTTTTGTCTGAGGTTTTTGATTAATTTCTTTTTAGCTTAAAGATCACACTGGCCTTTGGAACTTGATTGTTGAGGGTTGACCCCTTTCTAAGTTCCCTAGACTCATTTCATCGAATGAAATTTGTCTCAACCGAAAGAAGTGAGAAAAGACCTTGTCTTTCTTCTCAATTGGACCAAATTTCTTTTGAATTTCTTCATCAATCTTTTTCCATTTGTCATGCAGCTCTTGCTCAACTGCTCCAACATCAAGCTTTTTAGATTTTTCAATGAATTCCAACTTAGCTGCTGCTAGCTTGATTAAGTCAATGTTATCCATAGCTGGTGGCTTTGGGAAAGTAATTGTTGGAACAATTACTTTGCTTACTTGAATTTTGAGCACTTGCTCCCCCTCACTTGTTGACTTCCATTTGCTAACTGAGATGATAAAGTCTTTCTCCCCCTTTTTGTTAGCATCAAGTTGAGTAGAGGTAGAGAGTTGTGTAGCCACCAACTGTTAAAGCAGACTAGTTTGAGCTTCATAATTTTCAAGTATCTTAGCCACTGAATTCTCCACATTGTCAGTCTGGAATCCATGGCCTCAACCTTTCTGTTCAAATCAGCTTCCTTTCTGAGCTTTTGAGCTATTTTAGTCACGGTGGTTCCTGGAAGCCTAGCATCCAACCTTGATACAAAGTCTTGTTTGATTTCAGAAATTTCATGCTTGATGGCATCCACATTCTGACTTTGTTGGAGAGCTTGAACCTTATACAATTGTAGAGATTCCAGGTGGGCTGAAAGTAGTCTTTTAGTGCTAGCATTAGTGGATGCTTGAATTGCTGTTTGGGTGTCATGAATGAGCTTGAATAATGTGGATTGGAGATGTGGATATGAACATTCCTTGTGTAGCATCCATGGTGGAGTTTCTGCATCTCCCCTTATGCTCATATTTTCATCCTTATCATCCTCACCATCATCCCCAAATGAGTCTTCAGCCAATTCAAGGTCATTACCAGCTGTAGAGGGCATGGAAGTTATAGCATCCTTTGCTCTTTGCATAGAAGCAGTTGTGTGCACCAAATTAGTATCCTTTCAGTAGCCACATTGCCCTGTTCAACCAAAACTTGATAAGCTGAAACAAGGTGAGTAATTGCCTCAGCTTCATAAGAAACAGAATCTTAGATAGCTTGACATTCTTGCTGAATTAGTTGTTTCTTTTCAGCCTCATTGATATCCATTAATGTACTTACAATGGGCTCTTCCCATACTTCTGTACCTATTTTTCTCTCTTTTTCTCTCTTTTCTTGCATCAAGGGCTCCCCTTGGCTTCCCACCCTCACACCCTCACCTTCACCTACTAAGGTGGGACTCCACTCACTCACTTTTGCCAAGCTAGAAGAAATAGCTTACTTAAGTTCACTCATTTCCTCTCCTTTTGCCTGAGAGCAACTCAGCCTCTCACACAATTCACTTCCTTCCCTCAGTCCTAAGAGTGATTGTACAACTATTAGATCATCTGCACTTGTAATATTTGTTGAAGTTCGAAGTGGTGCAGTGATATTCAACGGATGAGGAACATCCGTCGAAGTAGTAGTTGAGAGTTTCAACGGATGACTGCTATTAAGCTCATCCGTCGAGATACAATCACTAGTCAACGAATGAACATTATCCGTCGAGATTTTGCACAGATGTTTAGTAGACTCAGAAAGAAAGGGCAAGTGAGCCAATAAATCATCTAAAAGATGATGCTCACTTGCTTGGATTTTTGGCTCCACCATGAGAGTTAGAGATGGAGAATCAGGAATTGATGTATGAATCATATCAACATCTAGTGAATGTGTGGGTGTTTTGGTGTGTTAGGTGCTACAATTGTTAAACATTTGGCTGTGACTCCACATTTATTGGAGCCACATCAACCTGACTTTGAGATGGTACATGTACTGATTCTTTGACTGTAGTAGGCACTGTGTGTGCACCCTGTGTATCCCCAATGGTTTTAGATTTCTTCTTTCTAATATAAGTTTGGGGTGAGCTTGTGTCCTAAGCCTTTTGGCCTGTGCTCTTGGCTGTGAGCTTTGTTCAATAGTTATATCCTTTTGGAAGGATGCAACTAGTAATGAGCTAATGTCCTTATTAATCACTAGAGTTTGTTGGGAAACTGTAGTGTGGCTAGGATGGGATTCACTCACCTCCTACCTTATTCTTAGGGTTATTTGGCTGTGACTCCACATTTATTGGAGCCACATCAACCTGACTTTGAGATGGTACATGTACTGATTCTTTGACTGTAGTAGGCACTGTGTGTGCACCCTGTGTATCCCCAATGGTTTTAGATTTCTTCTTTCTAATATAAGTTTGGGGTGAGCTTGTGTCCCTAAGCCTTTTGGCCTGTGCTCTTGGCTGTGAGCTTTGTTCAATAGTTATATCCTTTTGGAAGGATGCAACTAGTAATGAGCTAATGTCCTTATTAATCACTAGAGTTGTTGGGAAACTGTAGTGTGGCTAGGATGGGATTCACTCACCTCTCCTACCTTATTCTTAGGGTTTCTTTGATATTCACCCCGTCCCTCACCAATCACACTTCCCTTCACACTCCCCTCTTGTTTTTTAGTAGACTTTTCAACTAGTTTCTTTTGAGAAACACTAGAGGGGCTTCTTTGATTTGGATTTAGAAACTTTTGGTTTTGTGGCTTGGGTAGGCACCTGTTTGGTCACTGTCACAGATGTCATTACCACAGTTGTTTGCAAAAAAGTAGGTGGTTGAGAAGTAGTGGTAGAGACAGAGATGTTCACCTTACTTACCTGAGGTTGTTCCATGATGGGCATGTATACAAGTGGAACATCCTTATGATGATTTGACCTGTTAAGATCAGCAATAACTCTTCTCTCTTGGACCTAACAAGCTAACTTGTTTGTTGGGTTCTCAATTGAGAGATTCTCAGAAACAAAATTAGCTAGCATCATGAGAAATCTAGCATAATAGATATTCTTAGACCTCTTTTTAATATCCCCTAATTTACTCCCTATTTTATACATGACGGATGTGCTGAAATTAAAATACTTATCACTAAGAAGCATGTACATCATGTGAACTAGTGAGTAAGATACAACATCAAAATTACTAGCTTTTCCAGAAAACATTTTAATAAAAGAATCACATAAGAAACTCCATTCTTTTCTAAGGCCTAATCTTCTAACTTCACCTAACTTAGTGGCAGTTAGAGCATAACCCACCATAGAAAGCATGTTACTCACATCAGTGTGTGTGTGTGGAGCAAGTGTGTATTTTCAGGAAATTTAAAATATTTTTCTATTACATCATAGTTAACACAGTGTTTATTACCTTTGAGAGTGAAGGTAACAGTCTTGTCCTTTGAATTGAACACAGCTGTAGTCCAAATTTCCTCGACAACCTCACAGTAAATGGATGGGGATTCAAGCATGGCATAGCTCAGTTTGCAGTTCAGTATGAAATCCTCATCTTGTGATAGTCTTTAGATGCCAGAATTTGCTTGTTCTCCAGAGCCATATGTTAGGTCACACACACACTGTAGAGGGGGTGAATACAGTGTATAGTACACTTAAATCGAACTTTAAGAACTTAAGTAACAGAAAACAAACTTTATTGAAACAATAAACTCTGTTACAGTATGGAACTGTTACCTCTCAGTGATGAACAAATATCACGAGAGCTGCTAGGGTTACAATGAATAATCTTTTCTAATAATGATAACACTTATAGTGTAAACCCTATGTCTGTGTTTATATACTACACAGTTACAAGATAATCGCTAATTGATAGGAATATAATTCTGCTTCCTAAAATATATCAATCAGATATCTTTTCTTCCAAGTATTCCATTCTTCACGGAATTCCTTCTTCATGCATATCTCTTCTTATGTTTATCTCGATCTTCTTTCCATTAATCAGCTACTTTCCTTATCTGATTGTCCTTCAGCACTTAAATTCTGATATCTATCTTCTGATGATTATCTCCTGATAATATAAGTACTGATATCCTTAAGTCCTGACTTCCAGTATAAGTACTGATCAACAGTTAAGTACTGATTTATCCTGTTCACATAAGATCTGAAAGCTAAACATAAAACATATTAGCCATGACATTATCAAATATATCTAACAATCTCCCCCAACTTGTAAATTAACAAAATATACAAGTTTAACAGATATTTGATGATGTCAAAAACATTAAGTACAAATACATGAGAAATAGACTAGATAACTACAACTTACAGTCCTTAAAGTTTTTACCAATTTCAACTTCTGATAACAACTTCAATCTGTATAAATATCAGAATTTAAGTAGTTGTAGATCTTCGACTTGGCTTCTTCATTTTCTGATCTCTCTGATGTCAGAGTTGTTCTGAGATAGTTCTTCAACAAACATTTCTCAGCATATCTTAGTTCATCAATCATTCTCCTTTTAACACCTTTAAGCTCTGCAGTATCTTCATCAGTTTGAAAGATTGCAGCTCTGAGATCATTAATCTTTGCTTTTCTCAACTCCTGATCTAGTCTTATGACATAAGCTTTGTCAGACTCAAGATTGAATTCAAGTCCCTTAATACCAAGATACGTTCTGATCTGTGCAGTATTAGGCTTCATATCAACAATATCACCATTGTGATCTCTGTACTTTGGAACATATATGCTGTCAGACTTAACAGAATAAAGCCTTTTCTGTCTCTGAATCTGTTCTTTTAAGTAGTTTGCAGCAGTCTCTGTTATTCTGTCATCCACTTGAAGTAAAAAAGTACATGCTCCAATTCTTCAAAATACTTCAAAGGAATAGCATTTTTCTTATATGATAAACCCTACCATCTGTCATGAAATACAACATGATGTATTCTTTCAATTAGGTATGGTAAACCATCTGTACAGATTCCAGTTGATTCAATCTCTCAGGAGTTGCTCCAATACCTGGTTCACTCAAGGAAGTTGGATCATTGGTAGTGTTGTGTACTCTTCTTTCATCAGCACTTCCCAATCCAGTTTTATCTCTAGCTTCCTTTCTAGTAACTATTCTTGCTTCAAAACCACTTGCAGTAGTCTTCAAAGATTGAGTCTGTTTTGCTTTAGTGAATCCTGGTAGGAGTGTCTTTGATCTATTTTCTGATATTAAGTTAACTTGAGCTCTGTCAGAGGTTACTTGCTTCTTCTGAATATCAGAACTTACAATTTCTTGACTCTGAACAACTTGAGCCATGTCAGAGGTTGTTTTAAGAACATTTCTTGAAGTCAGAGCAAGATCATCTTTTCCATCAGTAATTTCTTCTTCCTCAGGAGGTACATAAGCCTTGATAGGTTCACCAACCTTTTCTTTACCCTTGGATCTTGGATCTATCTGTGGTTGTGATCTAGCCAATGTTGCTTCAGTATGTGTCCTTTTTTGATCACAATGCCTTTAAGTTTTGGAAGTAACTTTTTACCAGAAGCTTCAGATTTAGATGTGACTTTCTCTGATTTAAGTCTGGCTTCTTCTTCCTTTAAACTTTCCAAGTCCATCCCTGGATTTTCTTGAAGAAATAACCGTCTTGACATTTCCTCATCAAGATCTAGAAGTTCATCAGAACTTATTCTTTTACCAGCAGCAGAACTTCTTTTCCCAGTATCAGAACTTGTTTTGTGACTAGCTTGTCTTGATGTAAACCTTCTACCTTGACTATGACCACTACCCATTCCAGAGTTTCCTTGGTCATCTTTTCCATCATCCTTTCCTTGCAGTGTTGTTGGTTTTGCATTTGGACTTAATTACCTTCTCCCCCTTTTTGGCATCAGCAGGTAATAAAAGAGAGATAAGTAGTTCCACTAAGGTCTGGATTTCAGTAAGTTGCGATTGCTGAGAAGCTTGATTTGTCAGAATTTGATCAATCTGAGCTTGTTGTTTCTCTTGAGTTTTCTCAATATAAGCAATCATGTCAATGGTAGGTTGAAAGAACTTTTTCTTATCAATTTTCCAAACTTGTTCCTGTTTGATAAAGTTCTCCTGAATCTTGTGTAGCTCTGCATGAGTATTGGAATGAAGACCTTGTAGATGTTTAGTACTCAATGCAGTGACTCTAAGTTGGGTTTTAAAATCATCAGAATTTAACATTTCATCAGCTTTAGTCAAGTGCTCAGCAAGATGTAAAGCATTTGGAACACATGAAACTGAGTTCCATTCCTTAGTCCACTCCTGACCTGCAGGAGTTTCACTCCAAGGCACTGGTGCATCCCTAATAACAAACTCCTTTACCAGTTCAGACTCAGGAAGAGTCGGTGGAGGAGTATGTCCTGAAGGACCTGCTTCATCAGCATCTACAGTTGTAGCAGCTTCACCAGTATCTCCAACATTTGCAGCATCAGAACTTAAAGAATCAGTATCTTCTGATAAGATAACAGTGTGAGTAGCAATGGAGGCTTCAGCATCCTCTAATTGCTGATCTGATACTAAGTTCTGATCAACAGCCATACCTGATGCTCACCTAAAATCTGATCATCAGCATCTTGATGCAGAGAAGATGTTGTTGATAACTCTGGAGTTTGAACAGCATCAGTAACAGGTGTTGTGGAAGGATTATTTGTTGTTGGAGCTTCTAAGAAAAGTATTGTAGGCACAACCAGGTTCTGAATATCAATTTCAGCACTTGTGCCTGGATCAACAAGAGACACAGATGGCGAGTTAGCCTTGTCAGATACAGCTTCCTGAGATGGAGTGGATGGAGAAGAAGTGACTGGAGCAAATTCCTTGTCCTGTGAGATCAGAGATTCCTGATCCCCTTCCTTAGCTGCTTCCTCCTCATCATCTGAAATTGGCCTTTGTGCCCTCTGTTTCTTGTACTTCCTTGTTGATTTGGATTCCTTGGGAGTTCAGGAACTATCATACGTCTAAGCCTCTTGAGAAGCCTAGAACCCCCAATTTCAGAATCTTTCTGAGAAGTTGCTTTCTCAGCTTCAACCACCACAGGTTCTGAAGAAGGAATTTGTTCCTCAGAATCTGATGCATCTCTCAAAGTAATTCTCCTCCTCTTTTGAGGTGTTTGAGGAACAGTCTTTGTTCTCTTTGGCTTAGAGGATGTAGGCTTCACAGTAGGTGCTGAAGAAGAAGGTTGAGCATTCTGTGAAGTGGAGAGATAGGATTTGAGATAAGTTCTGAGGGTAGGGAGTTGGAATTCCATTCAAAAAGACATGCACAGTCTCATCACCGTAATTGTAGAACCAGCCAAATTCAGCCATTTGTGATAGTAAATGAAAAACAAGACTGAATTTGTGATAAAAGTATGATGAGAAGACTAATGTGAAGTGGCTGTTTATATAGGCAAGAGAATGCCAAGAGACGCAAAGATATTTAATGCTGACAGGTAGAATTAATTCTACCTCGTCTCCCTAGACTTTGAAAAAGAATAACAGTCATTGGAAAGAGGAATCATGGTCTAGACCGCACAAGACACAAGAAACAGTGGACTGTTCAAGTACAAATACCATTAATCCTAATCATAGTGACTATTAATCTTCCACTTCAACATATTCGAGTTCGAACTGAGACTGTTATCAAATTTTATTCACAGATAAGCCAAGTAAAGGATTAGACTGAGAAATCAGAACTTAGACCTATACCAGAACTTAACAGTCATCAGAACATAATTTCTTAACTCGAAAAAGGAATGCCCATCTTAGTGAATACTCATACAAGTTCTGAGTTATGGACGTCAGAACTTAATCATCAGGACGTGTAACTTAGAACTTGTCCTCAGAATTTGTGCAATAATGACACAATGACTGTTTATCTAAAATAACATAGACCACCACAGAAATTTTCATCATTCAGATGGAGTGATTAGTGTGTGCATTAAGCTAAAAAACAGACAAAGAGTAAAGTCTGATTCACTTCAGTACATCTTAGAAATAAGGCATAACTAAAATTTTCCTAAAGATCTGTCATTGTCCTGAAACCTACTGATGAATGAGTTCATGCTAGAGTCCATCTCAACTGTTTTGTGCTAATTTTATGCATCTTTTGCAATTCTGTTTTACAGTGGCTTCTCAGTGTAAGTGAGTCACGACTGTTTATCAGAATTTATGCTATTTTCAGAGTATTTCTCCAGTAATCATAGAGTGTGAAAAGTCACCAAGAAAATATTTTGCTTTTCTGATGCATATTTACTTAATACCAGCAATGCACTTGGGTCATCCCTTCCACATTTTTACTCTAGATCTCAAAGGAGTACCTGATTTTAATCTTTGATCTTTTTGCTTTTTCTTTTGATAAGAGAGGTTTATCAGCACTTAGTACATTCAGCAGTTTTACTAGTATCAGAACTTAACAGATAAGTAGCATTATTCTAATTTGTGACTTAGTAATAAGATATACAAAGTAAACTTAACTAAGCTCAATTATCAGAATTTGCTAGTGTCATAAGATTTCCACTGAAATAATTACTTCTTCCATGGAATCATTTGTTTATTGAAGACTACTAGGTCAGTATCTAGCACAGTTATCCTCATAGGAATGAATAGGTACTAGAACAAACATATCACTTATCATAGTTTAGAAACATATATCAGACAACAATCAGTACTTAAAGACATTTATCAATTAAGCACAGAATATACAATGAGATTAATTCTGTAAATACTGAGCATAAAGTCTGATTCATAGAACAAGTCTAAGCAGATTTAGAGAAAGAACCTGAAACCATTCCAAGTTCATTTACCAATCTTGTAAAAGTAGCTTCACATAATGGTTTTGTGAAGATATCTGCCAATTGTTGATCTGTGGGAACAAAATGTAATTCCAATGTACCTCCATCCACATGTTCCCTGATGAAGTGGTACCTGATGCTGATGTGCTTTGTCATTGAGTGTTGAACTGGATTACCTGTCATAGCAATAGCACTTTGATTATCACAGTAAATAGGGATTTTGAAATATGTTAACCCATAATCCAGTAACTGATTCTTCATCCAAAGAATCTGTGCACAACAGCTTCCTGCAGCAATATACTCTGCTTCTGCAGTTGATGTGGAAATTGACTTTTGTTTCTTGCTGTACCAAGAAACCAATCTGCCTCCAAGAAATTGACAGCTTCCACTTGTGCTTTTCCTGTCAATTTTGCAACCTGCAAAATCTGCATCTGAGTAACCTATTAGTTTAAAATCTGATTCTCTAGGATACCATAATCCCAGAGCAGTTGTTCCTTTAAGATACTTAAAGATTCTTTTTACAGCTGTTAAGTGAGGTTCTCTTGGATCTGCTTAAAATCTTGCACAAAGACAGGTAGCATACATGATATCAGGTCTACTAGCAGTTAGATAGAGTAGAGAACCAATCATACCTCTGTAGTCAGTAATATCTACTGATTTACCGGTATCCTTATCCAGTTTTGTTGCAGTGGCCATTGGAGTGGATGCACTTGAACAATCTTGCATTCCAAATTTCTTTAGCAAGTTTCTGGTGTACTTGGTTTGACAAATAAAAGTGCCTTCCTCATTCTGCTTGACTTGAAGGCCCAGAAAATAGCTAAGTTCCCCCATCATACTCATCTGATATCTTGACTGCATTAGTTTGGCAAACTTCTTGCAAAGTTTGTCATTTGTAGATCCAAAAATGATATCATCAACATAAATCTGGACCAGAAGTAATTCTTTTCCATGGTTGAGGTAGAACAGTGTTTTGTGTATTGTCCCTCTGTGGAATCCACTTTCCAGAAGAAACTGAGCTAAAGTCTCATACCATGCTCTAGGAGCTTGCTTAAGTCCATAAAGTGCTTTGTCAAGTCTGTAGACATAGTCTGGATGTTTGGTATCTACAAAACCTGGAGGTTGTTCAACATATACCTCTTCCTCCAATTCTCCATTGAGAAAAGCACTTTTCACATCCATTTGAAAGACAGTAAACTTTTTGTGAGCAGCATAAGCCAAAAATATCCTTATGGCTTCTAACCTAGCAACTGGTGCAAATGTTTCATTATAATCAATTCCCTCCTGTTGAGAATATCCTTTTGCAACCAGCCTTGCCTTATTCCTTGTAATTATGCCATCACTGTCAGTTTTGTTTCTGAATACCCACTTTGTACCAACAACAGATCTATTCTTTGGTCTTGGTACTAGGGTCCAGACTTTGTTTCTTTCAAATTCATTCAACTCTTCCTGCATTGCTTGTACCCAATCAGCATCTTGAAGAGCTTCTTCCACTTTCTTTGGCTCAGTCTGAGAGAGAAAAGAATTGTAAAGACACTCATTTAAAGTACCTGTTCTAGTTTTGACACCTGCATCAGGATTTCCAATTATCAAATCAGGTGTATGTGATTTTGTCCACTTCCTTGCAGATGGAAGGTTTTCTCTAGAACTGGATGCTCCCCCATGATCCATGCTATCTTCATTTTCATTTTCTGATGCTCCCCCTGAAACTATGCTCTCTGAGTTGGATTCTTCAGTATTTAGATTTTCAGCACTATCAGAACTTGGCTTATCAGAACTTGACGAATCAGAACTTGAAGAGCCAGATGCATGTTCGGATGTTTCTTGAGATGTGGTAGGATCTTGAGTATGCTCCCCCTGCATAGTGCATCTTCCTTTAACGTAGTCACCACAGTTTCAATAACATCAGAGTTTAATCCATCAGAGTTTGCAGTATCAGGACTTAGACTGTCAGGATTTTCAGTATCAGAATATGAGTCTTCATTTTCAAATCTCAGCTGATCATGGTCAATGAAATCTTTAAGACCAGTGATCTTCTTGCCATCAAAAGAGACATTGATAGATTCCATGACCACTTTTGTTCTCAAATTATAGACTCTGAAGGCTTTTGTGGAAAGTGGATATCCAACAAAGATTCCTTCATCAGCTTTTAGATCAAACTTTGATAGCTGTTCAGGATGAGTCTTGAGAACAAAACACTTGCATCCAAATACATGAAAATATTTCAGATTTGGCTTCTTTTTCTTCACCATCTCATATGGTGTTTTTCCATGCTTGTTAATGAGTGTTGCATTTTGAGTAAAACAAGCAGTCTGCACAGCTTCAGCCCAGAAATAGGTTGGAAGCTTTGCTTCTTCAAGCATTGTACGTGCAGCTTCAATGAGAGTTCTATTCTTCCTTTCAACAACTCCATTTTGCTGTGGAGTTCCAGGAGCAGAAAATTCCTGCTTTATTCCTTGGCTTTTGCAGAACTCTTCCATTATCAAATTCTTGAACTCAGTGCCATTATCACTCCTTAAAATTTTCACAGAATCTTTGACCATTTTATCCAGCTGTTTGACATGATCAATCAAGATAGATGCAGTTTCACTTTTTGTGTGCAAGAAATACACCCATGTGTATCTGGTGAACTCATCCACTATGACCAACGCATACTTCTTCTTTGCAATAAATATGACATTTACTGGACCAAATAGATCAACATGTATAAGATGATAAGGCTCAAGAATTGATGAATCAGTCTTGCTCTTGAATGAAGATTTTCTTTGTTTGGCTTTCTGACATGAATCACAAAGACCATCAGGAGCAAATACTGTGTTTGGCAATCCTCTCACAAGATCTTTCTTGACCAGTTCATTTATATTGTTGAAATTTAAATGAGAGAGTTTCTTATGCCAATTCCAGCTTTCTTAAATTGATGCTCTACTTATCAGACAGATTGCAGAACCATCAGTACTTGTTGAAAGCTTAGCTTCATAAATGTTACCACGTCTGTATCCTTTCAGAACAACTTTGCCTTTAGATTTACTCACAATTTCACAGTGTTCTTCAAAGAAATCAACATGATAACCTCTGTCACAGATTTGACTTATACTCAGTAGGTTGTGTTTAAGTCCTGAGACCAGAGCTACTTGTTTAATTATGACATTTCCAAGATTGATATTGCCATATCCCAATGTTTTTCCAATGTTGCCATCTCCATAAGAAACACTTGGGCCAGCTTTCTCCACAAAGTCTGATAGCAGGGCCTTATTTCCAGTCATATGTCCTGAACATCCACTGTCCAGAACTAGAATATTTTTCCTGTTGCCCTGCAATCACAAAGACCACTAATTATTAGTTTTAAGGACCCAGACTTGCTTGGATCCTTTGGCCTTATTAAGTTTGTTAACATTTGCAGCGGATTTAGCATCAGAGTTTATGTTAACATTTTTCTTATCAGAATTTACACTATCAGACTTTGAATCAGAATTTACACTAGAAGGAACAATGGAAACTTTCTTCAAAGAAGGTTTTATTTAATAATAATCATAGTACAAACTATGATATTCCTTATAAGTATAAATGGAATGCCATAAACTACCACAATGAAAACAAGGATTTTGTGGTTTGTATCTAACAGACTGACTCTTAACTCCTGATTTTGAAGGTAAGGAGTTAATATTCTTATTCTTCCTGCAAAAAGAAGCCAGATGGTTAGAACTTCCACAGTTATGACATGTTTTCCTAGGAGCATCAGGAACAGGTTTATAATCATTTCTTTTATTCACACCTTCCTTTCCATTCCTATTTTTCCTAGGTGATTTTACCTTGTTTGCATTCTTGACATCTTTCAGCTTATGCTTAAGCTGCTTCTTTGTCATTAAGCCTATGTTCACTTCAGCTGTCTTTTCCTGTTTTAGTTTGTCAGAAGTTAATTCCTCTTTATCTTCTGATTTCTCATTTTCAGACTTTACAGTTACAAACTTAATAGGTTTAAACTTTGTCGTTTGCTTAACAACAGGCTTAATTTCTTCAGTTCCTTTATCATTCTTATCTTCTCCATAACCTAAGCCCTCTTTACAGTTTCCACTACTTAGCAAATTTTGTGTTATTTTGCCAGAGTTAGTCCAAGTCCTGATAATCTCTCTTTCCTTTTCTAACTCAGTTTTTAGAGATTCATTTAATTTTAGCACTTCATTCCTAACATAAAAAGCATCATCTATATCCTTCTGAGTTTAATGGAACATGACTAACTCTTTTTCTAAGAAATCATTCCTTTTCTTAAATGCAAGATTTTCAGAAGTTAATCTTTCACATGTTAAAGTTTGGTCTCTATAGCTAACAAACATGGTTTTAAGATATCTTCTCAACTCATTAATATCATCAGTATGAAAAGCATAAGTAGTCTGAGGTACCTTTGTTTCAGCAGCTTCAGAACTGCTCTCAGCACTTTCTTTATCAGCATTTGCCATCAATGCATAGTTCTCCTCACTTTCAGAGTCTGAGGTGTCTGTCCAGCTTTTCTGCTTTGTGACAAGAGCCTTGCCTCTGTCACCCTTTACCTTCTTGCAGTCAAGAGATATGTGGCCTTTCTCACCACAGTTATAGCATTTAACATTGGTGTAATCTCCTCTATCAGACTTTACTCCTCTGCCTTCAGATCTTCTGAAATTCTTCTTATCAGAACTTATGCTTTTCCTGGAAAACTTCTTTCCCTTCCTGAACTTCCTGTATGCAATCTTTGTGATTCCTTTCACCATAAGAGCACACAGCTTCGTCATCTCCTCATCAGCATCAGTCTCAGGCAAGCTTTCAGAATCTGAGTCATCATCACTCTCAGCACTTGATGACTCAGTATCAGACTTTATGAAAAGAGCTTTACCCTTGTCTTTCTTTGAGGAAGCTGCTTTGGGGAATTCTTCTTCAGCCTTAAGAGCAACTGTCCTTGACTTTCCTCCTTTCCTCTTGCTTCTTTGTTCCATCTCCAGCTCATGAGTCTTGAGCATTCCATAGATTTCGTCAAGAGTTGTTTCATCAAGATTGTAGTTGTCTCTTATTGTCGTTGCCTTCAAATCCCAGCATTCAGGAAGAGCTAACAGGAACTTAAGGTTTGAATCTTCAAGATCATACTCTTTATCAACCAATGACAAATCATTCAAAAGTTTGACAAATCTATCATATAAATCATTCAATGACTCATTAGTCTTTGAGTCAAAGTGTTCATACTCTTGAGTGAGTATTGTCTTCCTGCTCTTCTTAATTGTGTCAGTTCCCTGACACCTTGTTTCCAGAGCATCCCATATCTCCTTAGCAGTCTTGCAGTTGATTACCCTGTTTGACATTACATTATCAATGGCACTATGCAGTAAGTGTCGTACCTTAGCATCCTTAGCAATTGATGCTATGTCCTCAGCAGTATAATCACTCTTCTCCTTTGGTACGGTCTTTGCTGCTTCACCTGCAACTGCAACAGCGAGTTTGGTTGGTTTGTGAGGACCTTCCTTGATTCTATCCAGGTATTCTGGATCTGTTGCTTCCAGGAACATGGTCATCCTTACCTTCCATATGGGATATTCAGATGGTCTCAGTATGGGGACTCTGATGGTCTCATACCGACTCTGAATTTGTGTCTTTGGTGGTTCCTCAGTTGTGGTAGGCTTAGTTGGAGTTTCTGTGTCCGACATGATTGTGTTTGGATCTTTAACTGTACGTAAGTTAACAGATAGGCTCTGATACCAATTGTTAGGTCACACACACACTGTAGAGGGGGTGAATACAGTGTATAGTACACTTAAATCGAACTTTAAGAACTTAAGTAACAGAAAACAATCTTTATTGAAACAATAAACTCTGTTACAGTATGGAACTGTTACCTCTCAGTGATGAAAAAATATCACGAGAGCTGCTAGGGTTACAATGAATAATCTTTTCTAATAATGATAACACTTATAGTGTAAGCCCTATGTCTGTGTTTATATACTACACAGTTACAAGATAATCGCTAATTGATATGGAATATAATTCTGCTTCCTAAAATATATCAATCAGATATCTTTTCTTCCAAGTATTCCATTCTTCACGGAATTCCTTCTTCATGCATATCTCTTCTTATGTTTATCTCGATCTTCTTTCCTTTAATCAGCTATTGTCCTTATCTGATTGTCCTTCAGCACTTAAGTTCTGATATCTATCTTCTGATGATTATCTCCTGATAATATAAGTATTGATATCCTTAAGTCCTGACTTCCAGTATAAGTATTGATCAACAGTTAAGTACTGATTTATCCTGTTCACGTAAGATCTGAAAGCTAAACATAAAACATATTAGCCATGACATTATCAAATATATCTAACACAATCACTTCTAGGGTTGAGGGAAGGCAGTGAAAACTTGAGTGAGAGGCTGGGTTGCTCCCGGGAAAAAGGAGAGCTTGAGAGTATAAATATGCATGCTATTTCTTCCAGCATGGCAAAAGAAAGTGACAGGAGTACCACCTTAGTAGGTGAAGGTGAGGGTGTGAGGAGTGTGAGCCAGGGGGAGCCCCTGATGCAAGAAAGGAGAGAAATTAAGAGAAAAGCAGGTACAGGAGATATAAGGGTGGATCCAGCCATTGCTAGTGAGTCAATGATTTTGGATGATGCTGACAAGGAAAGACAATTTCAGCAACATTACAGAGCTAAAATTGATAACATTTCCTTGGATGCTGACACTTTTACTCATCCTGTATCAGTCTATCAACTGTTGGCTACTCAGGGCAATGAGGAGGCAGAAAAGACTTTAAATCTAGTACATACTTCAGAATCTCTACAAAGGGATAAAGCTGTTGTCAATATGATGCCTTCTACAGTTGGAGATCCATCTGAAGAATTTGGAGTAAATTCTAATGATGATGACTTTGGTTCTTTTGATGGAAGCATGAACTTAGGGGGAGATGAAGGCCCAAGTTCTATTCCAGAGTTACCTGAATGCGCATTGACAAAGGAGTCTACACCAGGGCAATTTAATTTATCCTTGGTCAAACAAGTCAGGGCTATCCAAAAGGGAATTCAGGAGACTTCCAATGCTGGTACCAAGGCCATTCTCCAAGCACACTTAGATTCTCTACATCTCATGAAGCTACAACAATTAAGACATAATCTAAGTGTGGATGAACTCAAAAAGGATATAGCTGACTTAAATTCCTACTCTATTGAGAAACTGGATGCAGTTATGCCCTTTGGTACTATGCAGGAACTGTTACTGAGACTGAGAAGGGAATCAGATGCTGAAAAGAAGATGGCCAAATTGGAGCAAAGAGTTCAAATTATTGAGAACTCTATGGTGACCATTCTTCAAAATCAACAGTCTCAGACAAGTCTTCTAATGCAACTGGCTAAAGCACAGGGCTTGACCCCTCTCCTTGATGATAACAAAAAGGGGGAGAATAAAGGGGAAGGGGAGCCATCTACACAAATTCAAATATCTAAAGTGCTAGTTCCTGCCATCACTACTTCTCCAACAATTCAAATCAAAGGAAAGCTTGATGGAATTGACCTAATCCAGATAGCAGCAGCTGAGATGAAGGTGAAAGAGCAATGAAGTAAAATTGATGAAAGGATACAACAAGTGTTTGGCTCTACAACTATAAAATCTTTATCTATGAAACATAGCACAAAAGTTGAGCCAATCATTATGGAGCAAAAGCCAGTAAGGAGGAATAAGGTTGGAGAAACTTCTTCAAGGAACCTGAAGCCCATGGCACTCAAGCCAACCACCAGATTCAACAAGGACTCTACAAAGAACCCTCTAAATTTTGCTTAACTAAAAGAAGTGGATTTTCCTCTTCCAAAGCCTGATGAAGACAAAGTTTTGGGTGGTAATATCATAAAGCACAAAGAGACCAATGATGCAGTGGAAAGAATGAATATGGCTATTATTTATAGAGAGGGAAAGAGAATCTGTGTGATTCAAGGACATCCCAAATTCTCAATAGCCAAGAAGGAAGAGATCATGAGGTTAAAGGAAGAAGCTAAAAAGTTGAAAGCTGAAAAAAGAGCACATGCAAAGGCTGAAAAATAGCTAAAGTCAAATCAACTTGAAGAAGAGAAGAAAGAGATTGAAGACAAGAGTGAAGACAAGACTGAAAACATAAATGTGGATATGAGGAATATGCTTGGTGAAAGTGTGGAGGAAAGAAGTGAGGAAAGAAAGGAATGGCAGAAAGGGAACAGAAGGAAGGCCAAGGCAAAAAGGAAGAGTGAAGATATGAAGATAACACTGAAAACATTGAATCAAATCTAAACCACTACCTTCCATTCCTGAACCTTTTGTTGCTGATCCTAGTATCAATATCCATGGTGAACCAATCATCCCTAAATAGAAACCTATTGATTGGGACACCATCAAAGTGCCTACCTTCTTAACCACTCCTCCACCACCAAAGAAACAAAAAGGATAAATCAGAAAATCCATACCTCCCCTTACCTCTAAGAAATTCACTCAGAAACAAAAGCCTAAGCCACAAATCTCAAAGGATGATTATGTTCACATTTGTGACATAACAGAACATACAGATATTGAACTCTACCTTGATGAGCTGGAGGAAGTAAGGGGAATAGATGCCTACAGACAGCTACCAGAAAGGTTAGTGTTCAAGTATAAAGGAAGTATGGAAAGGACTTGGCCTCTTCAAAGAATTCTAAATGAAGGCTAATCTACCTTGATTAGAGTCTACTCAGCTATAAAAAGGGACACTGGTTTTACCAGGATTTCCAAGACTGAGATTCTCAACAAGATTGCCAACATAAGGAAGACTTGGAGGGAGTCAAATTCCTTGCCTAGAACAATACTCATCCCAGAGCGTGGAATCACAATTCATAAATCACCTCATTGGTTGATGGAGTTCAGAGACAATAAAGGAGTCAGAAGATTTTTCAGACTTGAAGACCAGCTTAAGATTGCCGGTAATGAAACTCTCAAGGATATGCAATCTAAGTTGGATATCAGTGATGAAGATGAGGTTGAATTCTACAGACAACTCCAACTCCAAGTAGAGGAAAATGACAGGAGGCTAGGAAAGAAAACAACGGAACAAAGGAAAAGAAGATGATTTGCTCAGGCTAGAGGAGCACCCTTGGAAACTATGTAAATCTTCAACTATATCTCAGTACATACATTTTTGCAGCACTTTTGAATTCCTACTTAGTTTCAACTCATATATTTGTTAAGTGTTTTGTTATCATCAAGTTAACCCTGAATTTATGCCTACAATTCTAGTAGACATAAATAGGGGGAGATTGTTAGGAATATATGTGTATTAGTTTGATGATAAGTTAAACAAAACACTTAAGTAGAAAACTAGTGTTTGTAGCCTCAACGGATAAGACCACTTTGGCTATCCGTTGATGGAGTAGCTTTACTTAGAAATAAGTTTAGTATTATAGCACATTTCAGTCTCTGTAATTGAGTTATAATTCTTAGAAGTTGTAGGAAATTATAAGTCATGTTGACTACTAGTGGATATGAAAATAGGAAGGCTAATTGTAAATATTTCATGCCTTGTAATTTTGTATAAATGAAGTAGTATCAACTGGTAAAATAAAGGCCTTCAACGGATGAGAAACAAAACCTCAACGGATGTCTCTAAAGCTTCAACGGATAATATCCATCAACGGATGAGTGCATCAACGGATAAAGCTTCAACTGCTAAAGCATCAACGGATAAGAGCATCAACAGATAAAGCCACCAACGGATGAAAGCTTCAATGGATGCTAAGTTCCATAGCAGTTGATAGTGACAATTCATAAGCTGACATAGGCACATGGGTTGACAGAGACAATTGGAATGTGGTAGCCTCTTGGAGGAATTAAGAAAAAGCAGCATTTCCATTATGGTGCAAACAAGGAAGTATTCAAAGATTCACAGATTATCTTCGATTGCATTAGATAGAGAAATGGAGAAGAAACATGTGAAGGACTATTTTATAATTGTATTTTATCTTTGCCTTCACTTGTAAAACTTGGTGATATATAAACCAAGTTGTAGCTAGTAATTAAGAGTGAATTTTCTAGTGTTGTTTAGAAAAACTCAGAGAGAAAATCATCTAGTTTGTACTAGGAAGCAGCTGTGAACAATTCTTTGTATCACAGATTTCCTGAAATACACATCTCTGGTGGAACAACAAATCCACCAGAAAAGTTTTAAAAGCCTCTGTGTTCTTTACATTTGTGTTTTGAATATACATCTGTCTGCACTTGCTTAAAGCAATTCACACACATTTGTTCATCATACACCTAGCCTTTGAAACTGCTCAAAACTTTAAAAAGTTTTGAGATTTACATTCAACCCCCCTTCTGTAAATCTCATTTTTAGTTCCTTGGGAATAACATTCTTTTAATAGTTTCAGCCTCATATAAACTTGGCCATTATATGTGATACTGAAGTGAACTTTGTTGTGCAAGACATACATATACAATAACAAGACTAAGTCACATTGACAACCCTGAAATTTAGTTGTTTGATAATCAATTTTGTATTCTTTATTGTATTTCTTGAGTCTATAAAAAGGTTAGAAGATTAGACTGGAGTATTTTTCTGTGCACAAATTAAAGCTAAGGAATAAACTTTGGACGAAGATCAAGCCATGATCATGCCTCAGAGAAAAGTGTAGAAGTTTGGAGTTCCCTAACCAAGAGCAACTTGAGCTAATACTTCTAATCCAGCTTGCTCTTGTTTTGACTGATCCTTGTCAGCTGTTTTAACTAGTCTTCTCCTCTTTGTCACTTGACTAGCTGCTACAATATCGGCTCTTGCTTCTTCAGTACTAGTACCAGTAAGTTCCACTGGCCTAATAGGCATCTTAAAAACAATTGGATCATCACTCTCATAATCAGTATCTGATGGCTCATCTACCAGCTTAACAGAAGCCGTAGTCTTCTTTCTCCTTCTATCTACATTCTCCTTTTATTTAAGTGAAAATGAATCAATCTTTGAACCTGATTGTCTGTGAGACACATCAGTCCTAGCTATTGGTTTTAGTTTTATAACTGATTCCTTTTGAGAAGAACTAGAGGTGATAGACTATCTAGATTTTGTAGTTTTAAGAGAAACACTTGGTTCATGGATAGGATTGGATGTGTCCTGTTCCATAGTGTCAGGATTTGGAAAAATGTATTTGTGAGGCATTTTGTTAGACAAAAAACACCCACAATTCTCCTGATCACCAATTTTTTTAATGAAAGAATATTTATGAGATTAAAATTGAACCTTTCATCGATTGTCTCTTTGTCATCTATTGTTCCTTGAAATTTTGTACTCTAACTGTTCTTCATTTGTCACATGTAACTCAAGTAGAAATCCGTTTTACACATGCACTATCAAAATATTCAGTATTTAAACATGCATTGCAAAATAGAATATGAACAGTCACAAGTTGTAAAGCACTCAAAAGTAAAAGTTACTAAACATGCATCACACTTTAAGATTATTAAGTAAAAAAAATTCATTGATGATAAAAGATGAGTACAAAATAGAATTAAAAATAGTCCTAACTTCTAAAAAGCTAGAATCTATTCCTTCTTCAATTTCTTTGCAGCCTCCTGTCTCTTCATCGCTCTGTGATGATAAATTCAAGACATGGAGGATGCAAGAGAAATAATATTCTCTTGCAACTCCAGAGCTTAGAGATGACGCTGCTCGACCTCCTCTGCCTGTCGGTCTTCTTCTATTTGAGTATCCACTGTAAAAAACTGGAGTTCCATCCGATCATCTATAGAGTAATCATCAATTACTGACATCAGAATGTCAGTAGTATGGTAAACCTGATGGTTTACTTGGACCCGAAGTCCGAGAGGGTCAAAGTATAGATGCAACTTAATCATATGGTGGACAGGAATGAAAGCTCCATGGTTGCGAGTGTAAAATTGATCTTGATTCATAATTTTGATGAGCAAAAAGATTTAGGTTTGAGAAGAAAGTGAAGAGTTGTCTTTAATAAAGAGTGAGTTATTTGTGAGATATGTTGCGTGATTATATAGAGGAGACGTGAGAAACTGAAATGACTTATTGTTATCCGTATAATAAAGAGGACAACATGCACAATATTACGTGTATCTATGCAAATAAAAAGCAAAGACTCTTTATTTTCTACTATTCCCAAGTATAAACGGATACTGATTACAAATTTATAATGACTACTCTATACAGATTAAAACAAAATTTGCATCAATTAGAATCACGAAAGAAATAATATTACCGTCCTTTTTAAGAAAAAACAGGTCTTGTCCATCGCAATCCAAAATCAAAAATGTAATCATGATTCTCCCCCTCAGCATTTGCATTGATAGATTTAGTAGTAAAATCAAGAATCTCGTCAGCATAAATCAATCTGTCAGATTTTGACAAATCATTAGTAATTAAATTACCGCATTAGTTCCATGCAGGGCTCCCCTTGTAACAGTGTTTGTTAGGAATATGTTGTGAACTTGATGATAAATTAAACAAAACACCTTAGTAGATTTAACTTAGTGTATTTTGTAGCACTCGACAGATGATCAAATATAGTCCCGACGGATGATTTAATATAGTCCCGACGGATGACAATTTGACATCCACCGGGTGAGTAGCTTATATAACAAATAAGTATTATAGCACATTTATGTAAACAACTTTGTGTAGAATCTATAGGAGCATATGAGTCATGTTGACTACTAGTGAATATGCAGAATAGGTTGATTAATTATAAATATAAGGTGCCCTGTAATTCTGTATAAGTGAAATGGAGTCAAGTGACAAATAGCTACCCCACCGGATGATCAACAAAGCTACCCGACGGATGATCAACAAAGCTACCCGACGGATGATCAACAAAGCTACCCGACGGATGATCAAATTCCTGTTGATAGTGACAATACAGTCACATGCGTTGGGTGTTTGCAAAAGGAATGTGGCAGCCTGTTAAGCAGGGATTTGAGAACAAAGAAGCATTACCATTTCCATGCTATTATGAAGATATTCAAAGATGCTGGAATAGAGTAGTGAACTAGCATGGAGTTAGACTAGATATGTTTTGTTTTATTATCTTGTCTTATTGTCATGTAAACTTGGTGATATATAAACCACGTGTAGCTAGTAGAACATTCAACAACTAAGAAAACAAATTTCAAAGAGAGATAGAAAAAGTTGTACTTGTCAAGAATTTCTCTGTAGTTTGTTTGTTCTGCTTGTAAGCAGCTGTGACCTATTCAAGCTTCAAAGGGTTCTCATTCGATATATATATATATATATATATATATATATTTGGTGGATACTTTCAAATCTACCATAAAGTTTTAAAAGCCTGTGTATTACTTTGTGTTTTGATTCATATAAATCATTCATTCCGCACTCTGCAAATCAAACACTTATATATTATCGAGTAAAAAATGTTTTAAAATCTTTAAAAAGTAGCCATAATTATATTCAACCCCCCTTCTGTAATTCTTGTTGTATTGTTAGGGAATAACAATTGGTATCAGAGCAAGCTCATGAAGCACAAAGAGTGTAAAGATCACAAAAAACAGCAAGATGAACAAGAAGGATGTTGGAGTTAAAATTCCTTTTCTGGACAAAGATAATTATCACCAGTGGAAGGTGAAGATGAACCTACATCTTCTTTCCCAAGATGAGGCCTATGTGGATTGCACAGAGAGAGGTCCTCATGTACCAATGAGAGCTGTAACTGGCAATGAGCCTTCTGTTCCAAAACCAAGGCATGAATGGTCAGACCCTGATATTGAGCAAGTCAGGAAATACAAGAAGGCCATGAATATATTGTTCAATGGATTTGATGGTGATATGTTTGACAACATCATTAACTACAAAACAGCCAAAGAGGTTTGGGACACAATCCAAATTATTTGTGATGGTACTGAGCAAGTAAGGGAGAACAAGATGCAGCTGCTGATTCAGTAATATGAGCATTTCCACTGTGAAGAAAGTGAGTCTCTTACTGATATTTTTAGTAGATTTCAGAGATTACTAAATGCTCTGAAGTTGCATGGAAGAGTCTATCAAACAAAAGACTCTAACCTCAAGTTCGTTATATCTCTTCCAAAAGAGTGGAAGCCAATGACAGTCTCATTGAGAAATTCTAAGGATTACAAGGAGTTCACCTTGGAGAGACTGTATGGCATCCTAAAAACTTATGAGCTTGAAATAGAGCAAGATGAGAATTTGGAGAAAGAAAGGAAGAAAGGAGGGTCTATAGCATTGGTTGTTGAGTTAGAGAAGGAGAAAGAGATAAAGGTAGAAGCTATTGAGTCTACATCAAAGGTCTGTGAAAGCAAGGGTAAAGGGCTGGTAGATGAAAATGAAGATCATTTGAGCCAAGATGACATGGATGATATTGATGAACATCTAGCATTCCTATCCAGAAGATTTGCCAAGCTCAAATTCAAAAAGAATTTTGGAGCAGCCAAGCCAAGTAGAAACATGGTGGATAAATCCAAATTTAAATGTTTCAAATGTGGCTTGGCAGGGCATTTTACAAGTGAATGTAGAAAGTCAAATTCTAACAAGAAGAAGTTTGATCTTGTAGGTTATAAACAGAAATACTTTGAGTTGCTCAAGCAAAAGGAACGGGCATTCATCACACAGGAGAATGACTGGGCTGCAGATGGTTTGGATGAAGATGAAGAAACAAACTATGTCAATCTAGCCCTAATGGCCAAGTCTGATGAAACAGAAACAAATTCTTCAAGTAATCAGGTAATCACCACTAAGCTAACACATTTATCTAAAGCTGAGTGTAATGATGTCATAAATGACATGTCCACAGAATTATATCACTTGCGTGTTACACTTAAGTCCCTCACTAAGGAAAATGCTAAAATTAAAGAAAACAATTTGTTTTTAAGTGAGAGGAATAATGTGCTAGAGTCTCAGTTTATTAAATTTGAAAAATTGAGAATTGAGTGTAAGATTGCTAAGGATGAATTAACCGAGTCCGTGAAGAAAGAAGAGATTTTAAAGAAGCAGCTTGAACGAGAACATGAAGTGATTAAAGCATGGAAATCATCCAGAGATGTCCATGCTCAAATCACTAAAGTTCAAGGTATTGAGTCCTTTTGTGATGCAGCCTGGAAAAAGAGTAAGGAGAAGCTGGAATCCAACTTGGTTGAAGGATTGTTGACATATGTGGACTCGACGGATGATGAAAATCATCTGTTGGATAATCAAAAGGATTATTCATCGAGTGACAAAGAGCCACATCCGTCGGTTGTGAGTAAACCTGTGAGCAAAGCTAAACTTGCCAAGCTGAATGAGAATTATGGATCAGTTTCCAAAACTTTGTTCCAGGAGAATCAAGTCAAGTGAGGAAGGACAGGAAAGTTAATGTTGGTCATCTGTCCATCAAGCAATTGAATGACAGATTAGAAAAGATTGAGGTTAAAACATAAACTAAAAAGAAAACAATAGAAATGGGAAAGTATGAATTAACAAACATAACAACTACACACCTGATAAATATGCACCAAGAAAAATATGTGTTAAGTGTGGTAGTGTTAATCACTTGTCTGTTAATTGCAAACTTGCCATGCCTACTCCTATTTATGCACCTCCATCTTTTCCCAACATGACTGACATGCCTACCATGCCTATGAATGCCATGTCTACTCAGAATATGAATGCACAATTTGCTAATATGCCATTTGCACCTAATCATTATTATGATGCATTTAGTATGTCTCAAATGCCATTTAGCATGCCTTACTGGAATAATATATTTGCAAATAGCATGCCTTTTCCTGTTAATCAAAATGTGCATGACAATTCTGTTTTAATGACTGGTTTCAAAGGTCCAACTCAGATGACTAAGGATGAATCAGAAATTCCCAATTCAAATGAGATCAAACCTAAGAAATCTAAGAAGAAAGCTAACAAGGCAGGACCCAAGGAAACTTGGGTATAAAAATCAACTTGATTTGATTTTAATGTGTGCAGGGAAACAGAAAGAATCTTTGGTATCTGGATAGTGGTTGCTCAAGGAACATGACTGGAGATTCTACCCTGCTCACTGAGTTCAAGGAAAGAGCTGGCCCAAGTATTACTTTTGGAGATGATAGCAAGGGTTATACTGTGGGATATGGATTGATTTCAAAAGACAATGTCATCATTGAAGAGGTTGCCCTAGTGGATGGTCTCAAGCATAATTTGTTGAGTATCAGCCAGCTTTGTGATAAGGGCAATTCAGTAACCTTCAATTCAGAAGCCTGTGTTGTGACAAACAAAAGGAGCAACAAAGTGGTTCTCACTGGAGTGAGAAAAGGAAATGTGTATCTAGCTGACTTCAACTCATCTAATGCAGAATCTGTCACTTGTCTTCTCAGTAAAGCAAGTCAAGATGAAAGTTGGCTATGGCACAAGAAGCTGTCCCATCTAAACTTCAAGACCATGAATGAGCTTGTCAAGAAAGAACTAGTTAGAGGTATTCCCCAAGTGGAGTTTACTAAGGATGGATTGTGTGATGCCTGCCAGAAAGGAAAGCAAATCAAAGAATCATTCAGAAAGAAGCTTGATTCAATAATTGAAGAACCTTATCAATTGTTACAAATGGATTTATTTGCACCAGTCAATGTGTTGTCCATCTCAAGAAAAAGATTTTGCCTTGTAATTGTGGATGATTTCTCAAAGTTCTCTTGGACATATTTCCTAAAGTCTAAGGATGAAGCTAGTGAAATCATCATCAATCACATAAGGCAAGTCAACAATCATCCTAATTTTAAAGTAAGGAGAATCAGGAGTGACAATGGAACTGAGTTCAAGAATTCTGTGATGAGATCATTTTGTGAAGAGAATGGGATTATGCATGAGTTTTATGCAGCAAGAACTCCACAACAAAATGGAGTAGTGGAAAGAAAGAACAGATCTCTTAATGAAGCTGCAAGAACAATGCTTGAAGAATCAAAGTTACCAACATATTTTTGGGCTGAAGCTGTGAATACTGCCTGCTACACTCAGAATATTTCTTTGGTTAATTAAGCAAAGTGTATGACACCCTACCAATTGTTTAAGAATAAGAAGCCAACTCTAAATTTTCTTCACAAATGTTATATCTTGAGGAATCAAACTGATCAACATGGGAAGTTTGATGCTAAAGCAGATGAAAGATTTTTTGTTGGATATGTTGTGGGAAAGGCATATAGGGTCTACAATCTAAGAACCAACATTGTTATGGAATTAATACATGTTGTGTTTGATGACAAAAAGATTGAAGGACTGCAAGATGGAGATTTCCATTAAAGCCTCAAGTTTGATAATGTGGAGATGGTTAGTGATGACAGTGATGATGAAAGTGATGAAGAAATAGTGAATAAGGATAATACAGAAAAATCTATAACTAATGAAGCACATAATTCAACATATGTCGAGTTACAAAATGCTTCATCCGTCGGGAGACAATCTGCCTTATCCGTCGGGAGACAGTCAGCTTCATCCATCGGGACATAAAGTGCATCATCCATCGGAACATTAAGAGAAGCTCAGAATAGATCACCTACAGAAAGTTCCCCTTTATCAAATCAAGGATTCACAAACTCAGGGTAAGTTTCTAATAATCAAAACTCAGTCACACATTAAGACAACAATGAGGCCTCTTCACCTAGAGCTAATCTACCTCAATAAAGAAAATGGACTAAAGATCACCCTTTTAAGCTCATCATTGGTGATGCATCTTCTAGAGTTCAAACAAGAAGAGCAACTCAAGAGGAATGTCTATATAGCAGCTTCTATCTAAGAAAGAACCAAAGAAGGTAGAAGAAGCTTTGTTGGATCCTGATTGGATTTTAGCTATGCAGGAGGAGCTAAACCAATTTAAAAGGAACAAGGTATGGAAGTTGGTACCCAAACCTAAAGAAAAGAATCCAATTGACACTAAGTGGGTATTCAGAAACAAGATGGATGAAAATGGCATAGTGGTCAGGAACAAAGCTAGATTGGTTGCAAAGGGCTACTGTCAATAAGAAGGAATAGATTTTGATGAAACCTTTGCTCCTGTTACAAGACTTGAAGCCATCAGAATTTTCTTAGCTTATGCAGCCCATGCAAATTTCAAGGTCTAACAAATGGATGTCAAAAGTGCCTTTCTGAATGGAGATTTGGAGGAGGAAGTCTATGTCAGTCAACCTCCTGGTTTTGAAGACCCAAATTTTCCAGAATATGTCTACTATCTTTTGAAGGCACTTTATGGACTGAAGCAAGCACCTAGAGCCTGGTATGACACTTTATCAAAGTTTCTTTTGGAAAATCACTTCACAAAAGGTACTGTTGATAAAACTTTATTCTTTAGAAATGTTAATGGCTCTAGTATACTTGTTCAAATCTATGTAGATGATATTATATTTGGTTCTACAGATGAAAAACTTTGCAAAAAGTTTGCCAAATTGATGCAAAGTAAGTATGAAATGAGCATGATGGGAGAACTAACTTACTTTCTTGGTTTATAAGTTAAGCAAGTTAGTGATGGAATATTCATTAGTCAAACTAAATATATTCATGATCTTTTAAAGAAGTTTGAACTAATGGATTGCACATCTGCAAAAACTCTCATGGCTACTGCAACTAAGCTTGAATTAAACACTACTGAAAAGTTTGTGGATATTTTAAGCTATAGGGGCATGGTTGGCTCACTTCTGTACTTAACAGTTAGTAGGCCAGATATAATGTTTGCAACTTATCTTTGTGCTAGATTTCAGACTGAACCTAGAGAATCTCACTTGGTAGCTATTAAGAGAATTTTTAGATATCTCAAGGGAACACCAAAACTTGGCATTTGGTACCCTAGAGATTCTGGTTTTGATCTAACTGGTTATTCAGATGCAGATTATGCAGGTGGTAAAATAGATGGAAAAAGTACAATAGGAACCTGTCAATTTCTAGGGAACAAGCTTGTGTACTGGTTCAGTAAAAAGCAAAATTCAGTTTCTACCTCTACAGCTGAAGCTGAATATATTGTTGCTGGTAGTTGCTGTGCACAGATTTTGTGGATGAAAACCAATTGTTGGACTATGGTCTACAAGTGGATAGAATTCCCATTTTATGTGATAACACAAGTGTAATTGCCATCACTGAAAATCCAGTGCAACATTCAAGAACAAAGCACATAGACATCAAGTACCACTTCATTAGGGAGCATGTGATGAATGATACTGTGGAACTTCATTTTGTTCCAAGTGAAAAGTAGCTTGCAGATATATTTACCAAGCCACTTGATGAATCCACCTTTTCAAGGTTGGTAAGTGAGTTAGGTATGCTTAATTATTCTTGAATTATTTTAGATATTTTTTCAAGTTTTGATGCAGCCAGAAAATTAACTAATTTTTCAGCTTTGGATGAAACTTTTGCTAAGTCAAAATTTACATCCCGACGGATGCTCGTTATCCATCGGGTTTGGCCATCCGTCGGAATGTTATTTGTTAATAAAAATCAATTACTTTTCTGGATTATTTCATAACCCGACGGATAATTGATTTATCCTCATCCGTCGAATTGTCTCAATCTTAGCCGTTAAAACTTTGAACGTTATCCATCGAGTATACTTACAGTTTGTAAGCATGACACGACGGATAAGTGACAAATTTTTTACAGTTTATTTATTTTTAAACGGCTATTTTGGGCTATTTTGATTGGTCACTTTATTTCACTTTAATATTTTTGACAGTTTATTTCTGAGATAGTATAAAAAGCAGAATTCATTTTTATTCTACTCTTTTATCATTCTCAATTCAATTGCTCTAACTTCCTTTCTTCTCCAAAGCAAATATTCTCTTTGCAAATTTCTCATTCTCTAACAATGGCACCATTCGTCAAAATCATGTCTCAAAGTAGATATTCTATGAAAAGAACAACTTCACATCTCTTGTGAACAAGGAGATTCAACAGTCTGGAGAGTTTCACAAAATGATGGACTTTGTGAAAGGCTGTAAACTCAACTATGCGATGTTGGAATCTCCCACAATCTACTGTGAGGTTGTAGAGGAGATATAGACAACTGCAGTGTACAACTTAACTGACAAGACCATAACTTTCACTCTCGAAGGTAAGCAGTTTTGCATTAATAGTGACATTGTCAAAGCATGCTTTAGAATTTCAGATAATACTGCTACTGTTCCACACACAGACACTGATATAGTTAATATGCTAAATTCCATGGGCTATGCACTTACTACCTCTAAGTTAAGTGAAATTAGGAGATTAGGTCTTAGAAAATAATGGAGTTATCTATGTGATGTGGTAACTAAAGTTTTCTCTGGTAAAATTAGCAATTTTGACTCTGTTAACATTTCCATGCTTTACATGCTAGTTACTGATAAGTACTTTAATTTCAGTGACTTGGTCTTGTTTGAGTTAGGATATAAGTTAGGAGAGCTTAATAAGAGAGGTAAAAGTGTCTATTATGCTAGATTCTTTATGATGCTTGCTAACCATCTTATTGAGAAAATAACAATTGAGAACCCAACCAACAAGCTAAATTGTTGGGTTCAAGAAAGGAGGATTATTGCAGATCTTAATAGATCTAATCACCACAAAGAGGTGCCCCTCTTCTATTTTCCCGTCATGAAGGGTCCTCAGGTAATTGAGGTAAGCTCTATTGTCTCCACTCTTCCAACCTCACACATTTCTTTGCCTTCTAGTGTAGCTATAGCATCTGTGTCAATGACCCAACAGATGCCTACCCAAACTACCAAAACAATAATTTTTAAACCCAAAACTAACAAAGCCCCCTCCAGTTTCTTTCAAAAGAAATCAGTTGCAAAATCTATTAAACACAAAGAGGGGAGTGTGAAGGTGAGTGAGCAAGGTGAGGGATATGGTGAAAATCAAAGAAACCCTGAGGATAAGGCTGGTGAGATGAGTGTACCCAAGCCTAGCCACAGCATAATTTCCCAACAAATTGTGGTTGTTATTGAGGAAATAAGCTCGATTCTAGTTTCATCCTCCCAAAAGGATGCTACTATTGAAACAAGCTCCCAACCAGGAGCACAGATCAAGAGGGCTAGGGACACAAGTTCACCACAAACTTATGCTAGAAAGAAAAGATCAAAAACCCTTGGGGATGCACAGGGAACACACACAGTGCAAACTGGAGCTAAAGACCCAGTCACTGCACCTTCTCAAAGTCAGATTGATGTGATTCCAATAAATGTGGAGTCACAACCAAAATCCTTAACAATTGAAGCACCTGAAATACCAAATTCACCCACACACTCACTGGATGTTGACATGATCAATACATCACTTCCAAATTCTCCATCTTTAACTCTTTTGGAGAAGCCAAAAATCCAAGCAAGTGAGCATCATCTTTTAGATGATTTGTTAGCTCACTTGCCATTTCTTTCTGAGTTTGTTGAGATATATGTGCCTAAATTTTTATCAATATGCACAGAGTCTACAATAGTCTCCACTCCAAACTCATTCATTTCTTCTATCCCGATGGATATTCATCATCCGTCGGGTGGTGATTGTATCTTGACGGATAAGCGTAACAGCAGTCATCCGTCGGATAGCCATAATATTGTCCCGATGGATATTCATCATCTGTCGGGAGTCTCTACACAACTTCAAATTTCTTCAATTATCACAAGTGCAGAAGACTTAGTGGTAGTGCAATCACTCTTAGGACTAAGGGAAGGGAGTGAACTGAGTGAGAGGCTGGGTTGCTCCCAGGCAAAAGGAGAGAATATGAGTGAACAAATGCAGTCCATTTCTTCAGGACTGGCAAAAATGAGTGAGAGGAGTCCCACCTTAGATGGTGAAGGTGAGGGTGGGAAGCCAAGGGGAGCCCTTGATGCAAAAACAGAGAGATCAGAGAGAAATGCAGGTACTGGAGAGATAAGGATGGACACCATTGCAAGTGAGTCAATAAATGTCAATGATGCAGAAAGAAAAAGACTATTTCAGCAAGAATATCAAGCTGTCATAGATTCTATTTCCCTAGATGCTGAGACATTTACTCATCCTGTTACAGCTTATCAAATATTAGTTGTACAGGGCAATGAGGAGGCTGAAAGAATTCTCAATTTGGTGCACACTACTCAATCTCTACAAAGAGCAAAGGATGCCATCATTGTTATGCCTTCAACTACTGGCAGTGATTTTGAACTGGCTGAAGGCTCGTTTGGGGATGATGGTGGGGATGATGAGGAAGACAACATGGGTATAAGGGGAGATGCAGATGTTCCTGCCTGGATGCTAACAAAAGAATGTTCCTACTCACATCTTCAATCAACACTATTCAAGCTGATTCATGACACCCAAACAACCATTCAGACATCTACAAATGCCAGCACAAAGAGGCTACTAACAGCACATCTTCAAGCACTCCAGCTGCATAAGATTCAAGCTCTCCAACACAGTCAAAGTGTGGATGAAATCAAGCAGGAAGTCTCTGAAGTAAAACATGATTTCATAGCAAGGTTGGATGTTAGACTTCCTGGAACAACCATGACTGAGATAGCTCAGAAGCTAAGGAAGGAGGTTGATCTCAATAGAAAGGTTGAGTCCATGGACTCTAGATTATCTGATGTGGAGAAGTCAATGGCCAAGATACTTTCTAATCAAGAAACTCAGACTGCTCTGCTCCAACAGTTGGTGGCTACTCAACTCCCTTCAACTCTCCAACTTGATGCTAACAAAAAGGGGGAGAAAGGCTCATCTAGTGAGGGGGAGAAACAGCTTAACATCCCAGTCAGCAAAGTAATTGTGCCAACAATTACTTTCACAAAGCCACCAGCCATGGACAGCATTGACATCATAAATCTAGCAGCAGCAAAACTGGAAACAAATGATAAACTGCTAAGGATTGATGTAGCAGCAGCTGAGAAGGAGTTAAAAGAAAAATGGAGGAAAATAGATGCAAAAATTCAATAAAAATTTGGACCAAATCAGAAACCAGACAAAATCTTCACTCATCACTCTCAAGTCAAGCACATCTCTATGAATGAAATGAGTTTGAATTATCTGGAAAAGGGTCAAACATCTTGCATCAAATCTCCAAAAGCAAAGTTGATCATGAAGCCTAAAAGAAACTACTCAAAGTTTTCAGACAAAAAACCTATGGATATTGTGTATGAAACACCTAGGCCAGATGAGAAGAAGCTGTTGGCTAGGTCAATTGCATTTTTCAAGGATCCAGCTGATTCAACACTTAAAAGAAGAATTGCCGAGATTTACAGAAATGGTAAAGAAATATGTGTGGTGGCTAGACACCCTCAGTTTGTAGAAGCTAAAAAGGAAGAGAAGGAAAGAATCAGGCAAGAAAAGAAGCAAGCTGCCTTAGATGCTAAGAAGATCAAAAAAAGAAGGAGCAAGATGCTATCTTGGCCAAACTTCAAGCTGTAAAGACTACAACTGAGATTTCTGAACAACCATCTGTAATTGCTGAACTCAAGATCAGAAAGTGCAAGATGAACTAGAACATAAAATAAAATTCAGATACAAGCTCCACTTCAAAAGAAAATTGGACTTCAGTGATGAGGAAATGGAAGACTACATTCCCAAAAAGTCTACAACTTCAACTCGGACATCAAAACCCTCAATGGTATTTGAAGAATTCAAGGTGGTGGATCCCACAAGGAATATTCATGGTGAGCCCATAATTCCAAAGGATGAACCAGTAGACTGGGATAGTTTGCCAATTCCTGAACCAAACTTTCCAATCTTCAACAAGCCAAAGAAGACAAAGACTAGAGCAAGCAAGAAAGTGAAGCATGTGACTCTCAGATCCAAGACCCTAACCAAATCTCAATCTACAGTTAACAAGGGAGATTTGTTATACATCTGTGACATCAAGGAATTCTCTGACATAAACCTCTACTTAGATGAATTGGAAGAAGTAAGAGGGATTGATGCTCACAGAAATCTTCCTGAAAGGCTGGTGTTTAAATATAAGGGAGGAAAAGAGATAATATGGCCACTTCACAGGATTCTTCAAGAAAGACAATTTGTTCTAATAAAGATCTACTCATCTTTCAAAAAGAACTATGGATACAATGTGACTGCAAGGAGATTAGTTCTAAAGAAGATTGAGGAGATGAGGAGTAATAAAGCTAAAGATGCACTACCAAAAACTCTGTCAATTCCCTTCATAGGAAAGAGAGTGCATTTAAGGCCTTATTGGATGATGGAATTCAGGGATGAAAAGGGAGTAAGAAGATTCTTCAGATTGGAGGACCAGTTGAGTGTCTCTAGCAATGAGACTCTACTGGAAATGCAAGAAATGCTAGATCTCTCAAAAGATGATGAACTTGAGTTCCACAGACAACTCCAAAATCAGATAGAAGAGAACAACAGGAGGCTTGGGAAGAAATCCAGACAATCAAGGAAATAGACTTATCTGCTCAGACTAGAGGAGCACCTTGATAATGATTGTGAGCAACTTCTTTGTATACTTTGATTTGTTCAATTTTCAGTAAATAATGCAGCACTTATCAGTTTCATCTACTATTTTCATTCTGTGTCTTTAGGATGTTTTGTTATCATCAAGTTTCTCTTAATTTATGGCTACAATTCCAGTAGACATAAATTGGGGGATATTGTTAGGAATATGTTGTGAACTTGATGATAAATTAAACAAAACACGTTAGTAGATTTAACTTAGTGTATTTTGTAGCACTCGACGGATGATCAAATATAGTCTCGACGGATGATTTAATATAGTCCCGACGGATGACAATTTGACATCCACCGGGTAAGTAGCTTATGTAACAAATAAGTATTGTAGCACATCTGCAAACAACTTTGTGTAGAATCTGTAGGAGCATATGAGTCATGTTGACTACTAGTGGATATGCAGAATAGGTTGATTAATTGTAAATATAAGGTTTCTTGTAATTCTGTATAAGTGAAATGGAGTCAAGTGACAAATAGCTACCCGACGGATTATCAACAAAGCTACCCGACGGATGATCAACAAAGCTACCCGACGGATGACAAGCATGTACCTGATGGATGATCAAATTCAAATATCCGTTGACACTGACAACACAGTCACGAGCGTTGGGTGTTTGCAAAAGGAATGTGGCAGCCTGTTAAGTAGGGATTTGAGAACAAAGAAGCATTACCATTTCCATGCTATTATGAAGATATTCAAAGATGTTGGAATAGAGTAGTGAAGTAGCATGGAGTTAGACTAGATATATTTTGTTTTATTATCTTGTCTTATTGTCATGTAAAATTGGTGATATATAAACCAAGTGTAGCTAGTAGAACATTTAACAACTAAGCAAACACATTTCAAAGAGAGATAGAAAAAGCTGTACTTGTCAAGAATTTCTATGTAGTTTGTTTGTCCTACTTGTAAGCAGCTGTGAGCTATTCAAGCTTCACAGGGTTCTCATTCGATATATATATATAGTGGATACTTTCAAATCCACCAGAAAGTTTTAAAAGCCTGTGTTTTTTATTACTTTGTGTTTTGATTCATATAAATCATTCATTCCGCACTCTGCAAATCAAACATTTATATATTATCGAGTATGAACTGTTATAAAATCTTGAAAAAGTAGCCAGAATTACATTCAACCCCCCCTCTATAATTCTTGTTGTATTTTTAGGGAATAACAGTGTTATCAGTTCCTGATTGAATCGATTGATGTTGCTCCCCCTCAACTCGTGCATTATCACAAACTTGACTCAAGATCATCAGGATTTACCTTTTTTCCTGATTTAAGCTTTTTCCGCAAGTAAATGAGTGCATTCATGGTTATATGCCTTTGAGTAAGAACGTTTTCAATGACAGCTCCTCCTTTCTTCACGTTGACTTCTTGCCCTCTGAAATTTATGTATGTAGGAATATATGATCCAAAGTAATATCGACCATCATCCAGTATCCTTTTTCAGATATTGGCAAGAATCATGTTTGACCATTCTTCAACTCTTAGCCAATAGTGAATGTATTTCAGTTCCTTTGTAGACATGATCATCAGTTCATCAAGTGAAAGAACTTGAACTTGATCATTTTGTAATAAGAGTAAGATCTTCTATTTCGGTTTAAAACCATCATGTTTGTCAAGTATAATCTTCACAGCTTCAAGTCTGTCCAAGTGATCAGCTTGAGTGCAAAGAAGGAAGAATGCAATCCTTTGACTAAAATTATTGTGGTATTGATAGATGTTTTCATATCAGAATTAGAAACCAAATGAACAGCATGATCAACTAAAGTCTGAGCAGATTCCAGAGAAATATTTTCACTAGGTAAGCTCCAAGAATAATTCTGTTAGATATATTTGTGATGTCATGTCTAATAATGATTTGTGTTTAGTTTTCAGATCTTGACTAACAGGACAAATCAGGACTTAACTGGAAATCAGTACTTATACTGGAGTCAGAACTTAAGATATCAGAAGATATTCATCAGAAGATAATATCAGGACTTAAGAAGACTTTCAGATAAGGAAGGCGGCTGATTGAAAGGAAAGAAGATCAAGACTAAAACAAGAAGAGATATGCATGGAGAAGAATTCTATGAAGAATAAAAGACTTTGAGGAAAAGATAACTAATTGATATATTTTAGGATACAGAATTATATTCGATATCAATTAGAGATTATCTTGTAACTGTGTGGTATATAAACACAGACATAGGGTTTACACTATATGTGTTATCATTATCGAGAATATTATTCATTGTAACCCTAGCAGCTCTTAGTGATATTGTTCATCACTGAGAGAGAACAGTTCCATTGCAACACTATTTTATTAAAAAGATTATTCTTTGTTACATACTTGTGTTCTTAATTCGATTTAATTATATTATACACTGTATTCAACCCCCTTCTACAGTGTATGTGACCTAAAAAGTGGTATCAGCGCCTATCTGTTAACACATATACAATAAAGATCCAAAACAATCATGTCTGAAGAAGAATAAACTCCAACCAAGCCCACCAAAATTGAAGAAACTCCAAAGACTCAAATCCACAGTCGATATGAGACTATTAGGGTTCCCATGTTGAGACCTTCTGAGTATCCCATATGGAAATTGAGGATGACTATGTTTCTGGAAGCTACAGATCCAGAATACCTTGACAGAATTAAAGAAGGACCACATAAGCCAACCAAGCTCTCTGTTGTAGTTGCAGATCAGCCAGCAAAGATCGTACCAAAGGAGAAAAGTGAGTATACAGCTGAAGATATCTCATCTATTTCCAAGGATGCAAAGGTAAGGCATTTGCTGCATAGTGCAATTGATAATGTCATGTCAAACAGGATAATTAACTGCAAGACTATAAAGGAGATATGGGATGCCTTGGAGACAAGATGCCAGGGAACTGATACAATTAAGAAAAATAGGAGGACTATACTCACTCAAGAGTATGAGCACTTTGACTCAAAACCTGATGAGTCATTAACTGGTTTATATGACAGATTTTTCAAACTCTTGAATGATCTTTCATTGGTGGATAAGGAATATGATCTTGAAGATTCTAATCTTAAATTCCTTTTAGCTCTTCCTGAAAGTTGGGATTTGAAGGCAACTACTATAAGAGACAACTATGCTCTTGATGAAACTACTCTTGATGAAATTTATGGTATGCTCAAAACTCATGAACTTGAGATGGATCAAAGAAGCAAGAGACATGGGAGAAAGTCAAGGACAGTTGCTCTTAAGGCTAAGGAGGAATCCCCCAAAGTGGTTGTCTCAAAGAAAGGCAAAGGAAAGGCTCTCATCATAAAGTCTGATACTGAGTCATCAAGTTCTGATAATGATGAGGATTCAGAAACTGAAAGTCTATATGAGATGGATGCTGATGAAGAGATGATGAAATTGTGTGCTCTTATGGTTAAGGGTATCACAAAGATAGCCTACAGGAAATTCAGAAGGGGAAAGAAGTTTTCCAGGAAAAGTGGAAGTTCTGATAAGAAGGGATTCAGAAAATCTGAAGGCAAAGCAGGAAAGTCTGACAGAGGAGATTACTCAAATGTTAAATGCTACAATTATGGTGAGAAAGGCCATATATCTCCTGATTACAAGAAAGGAAAAGGTGACAAAGGCAAGGCACTTGTCACAAAGAAGAAAAGTTGGACAGACACTTTAGATTCTGAAGTTGAGGTGAACTATGCCTTGATGGCAAATGTTGATAGCAGTTCTGATGCTGCTGAGTTAAAGGTACCTCAAACACCTTATGCTTTTCATACTGATGATATTACTGAGTTGAGATCTTATCTTAAAACCATATTCATTAGCTATAGAGATCAAACTTTAACATGTGATAGGTTAACTTCTGAAAATCTGGCTTTTAAGAAAAGGAATGACTATTTAGAAAAGGAGTTAGTTATGTTTCATCAAACTCAGAAAGAAAGAGATGATACTTTTTATGTTAGAGATGAAGTGTTAAAATTGAATCAATCTCTAAATACTGAGTTAGAAAAGGAAAGAGAGATTATCAGGACTTGGACTAACTCTGGAAGAACAACTCAGAATTTGCTAAGTAGTGGAAACTGGAAAGAGGGCTTAGGTTATGGAGATGATAAAAGTGAAATAGGAACTGAACAAATTAAGCCAATTGTTGTTAAACAGACTGCTAAGCCAAAGGTAAATCCTGTTAAATTTGTAGCTAAAACTGTAAAGTCTGATTCTGAAAAGATGAAAGATACTGAGACAGAAGTTAAGGCAGAGTCAACTTCTGACAAATTAAAATAGGATAAGCCAACTGAAGTCAACATAGGCTTAATGATAAAGAAGCAGCTTAAGTATAAGCTGAAAGAGATTAAGAATGTAAACAAGGTAAAGCCACCTAGGAAAAATAGGAATGGAAAGGAAGGTGTGAATAAAAGCAATAATTATATGCATGTTCCTAATGCTCCTAGAAAGAAATGCTATAACTGTGGAAATTCTAACCATCTGGCTTCTTTTTGCAGGAAGAATAAGAATATAAACTCCTTACCTTCTAAGTCAGGAGTTAAGAGTCAGACTGTTAGGTTTAAACCACAAAATCCTTGTTTTCATTGTGGTTGTTTATGGCATTCCATTTATACTTGTAAGGAATATCATAGTTTGTACTATGATTATTATCAAATAAAACCTTCTTTGAAGAAAGTTGCTTTAATTCCTTCTAGTGTAAGTTCTGATGCAAAGTTTGATAATGTAAAATCTGATAAACAGCATGTTAGCATAAACTCTGAAATTAAATCCGCGGCAAATGCTAACAAACTTAATAAGGCCAAAGGATCCAAGCAAGTCTGGGTCCTTAAAACTAATCATTAGTGGTTTTTGTGATTGCAGGGCAACAGGATAAATATCCTAGTTCTAGATAGTGGATATTCAGGACATATGACTGGAAATAAAGCCCTGCTATCAGACTTTGTGGAGAAAGCTGGCCCAGGAGTTTCTTATGGAGATGGCAATATGGGAAAAACTCTGGGATATGGTAATATCAATCTTGGTAATGTCATCATTGAAAAAGTAGCTCTAGTCTCAGGACTTAAACACAATCTGCTGAGTGTTAGTCAAATATGTGACAGAGATTATCATGTGGATTTCTTTGAAGAACACTGTGAAGTTGTAAGCAAATGTACAAGTAAAGTTGTTCTGAAGGGATACAGGCATGGTAACATTTATGAAACCAAACTTTTAACAAGTTTTGATGGTTCTGCAATCTGTCTGTTAAGCAGAGCATCAATTGAAGAAAGCTGGGATTGGCACAAGAAACTCTCTCATTTAAATTTTAACAATATAAATGAATTAGTCAAGAAAGATCTTGTGAGAGGACTGCCAAAATCAGTATTTGCTCCTGATGGCCTTTGTGATTCATGTCAAAAGGCAAAACAAAGAAAATCTTCATTCAAGAGCAAGACTGAATCTTCAATTCTTGAGCCTTATCACCTACTACATGTTGATCTATTTGGTCCGGTGAATGTCATGTCTATTGCAAAGAAGAAATATAATATGATCATAGTAGATGAGTTTACCCGATACACAAGGGTGTATTTCTTGCACACAAAAAGTGAAACTGCATCTATCTTGATTGATTATGTCAAACAACTGGATAAATTGGTCAAAGACTCTGTGAAAATCATAAGAAGTGATAATGGTACTGAATTCAAGAATTTGATCATGGAAGAGTTCTGCAAAGACCATGGAATAAAGCAGGAATTCTCTACTCCTGGAACTCCACAGCAAAATGGAGTTGTTGAAAGAAAGAATAGAACTCTTATTGAAGCTGCACGAACTATCCTTGATGAAGCAAAGTTACCAACCTACTTTTGGGCTGAAGCTGTGCAGACTGCTTGTTTTACTCAGAATGCAACACTTATCAACAAGCATGGAAGGACACCATATGAGATGGTGAAGAAAAAGAAGCCAAATCTGAAGTACTTTCATGTATTTGGATGCAAGTGTTTTGTTCTTAAGACTCATCCTGAACAGCTATCCAAATTTGATCTAAAAGCTGATGAAGGAATTTTTGTTGGATATCCACTTTCCACAAAAGCCTTCAGAGTCTACAATTTAAGAACAAGGGTTGTCATGGAATCTATCAATGTCTCTTTTGATGATAAGAAGATTACTGGACTTGAAGATTTCAATGATCATAATCAGCTGAGATTTGAGAATGAAGTTTTAAATTCTGATTCTGTAAATTCTGATAGTCTAAATCCTGATACTGCAAACTCTGATGGGTTAAACTTTGATGTTATTGAAACTATGGTGACTACGTTAAAGGAAAATGTACCAGTACAGGGGGAGCATATTGTGTAATATCCCATATTTTTAAATATTATTATTATAATTATTTAGAATTATTTATGTGATTTTATGTGAATTTTGGTGAATTATCTGATATTGGAATTGGTGTTTGGGTGTTTATATGTGATATTATTTGAGTATTTTAATTTTTATGTGCTCAGAATAAAATATAGATAATTGTGATATTTTTCTGGTAATTTTTGGACTGTTAGATGATTTTATAATGATTTATGGATTTATTAGTTATTTTCTGAATAATTTCAAAACTATTTTATAAAGCCGGGAATCGTCCAACCTCAATTGTTTTGCGTTTTTACAACCCGAAACTCTTCCGAAAACTCCTTTTTAACCTAATCTGGTAATTCCGGACATTTTTCGTGTTTTGACTTTTTCGATCCGGATTACGGTTTGACCCGTGCGCGGCCCGGCGCAATATTTTCGATACGATAATCATTTCGGTAATCAACAAAACCCGTATTCTCGAGAGACGGGATATTTTTATATTATTTTCGTATATGGTGTTTTATAAAAAGCTCGGTTTTGATAATTATCCAATTCTGGTATTTAATTGTATCATTTTTATAGTTACTTAGTGGCTAAGTAACTAATTTAACGATCCAAAATGATCCAGAACGATCCAATATTCCATAAATATAAATAGCCTATTTCTTATTTCGTTTATTTCGTTTATTCATTTGCAACCAGTTAAAATACCGTAAATACAAAGAAAAACCCGAGAAACCGATACGTTCCTGAGAATCAAACACAAGAACGAAGGCGTTATCGGACCCCGATTCGGACGTGCAGCATATCAAAACGAAGCTCTCGAAATCTTCTTTCTGAATCAATCATCAAGTTTTGCCCAGAAATCATGGTAATTTTCTTATTTATTTATTTATATTCGAATTATTTGATAATTAAATTATGAAAATTTGTTATTGATGTTGTTGATGTGATTTGATGCTTCCATGTTGTAGAGCATATTTTTCTGGTCGATTTGGTATATTATACTTCAAAAATAGGGTTCAGTATCATATAGAAATTAAGATTTGATTTTCTGAAAATTATTTGAATATGTGTTCTTGGTGTTCTTGAAGAGTTCTGAAAATCAAAGTCAGTTTTGAAGGTGTTATTGAACACTAAATCACAAGTATGAATATCCGTTTTGAAGCTCTCAACATCCTCTTTCCTATTTGCTCATCAAAATTATCAGAGGACTAGTAATTTATAAAATCGATTTTTAGGGTTCTTATTCGGATTTAGGGGTTTTTAATTTGTTGATTGTTTGCTTGTATAATTGATTGTGTTAGATTATGCGTGTTACAAGCTTCGTTTTAAGGTTAATTGTTGAATTTGGTTCAGTAAATAGTAAAATCGCGATTCGCCGGAAAGTACGTCGGGGGTTAATTTCCCGATCGATTACCGGGTTCTAGCGATGGGTGATCGTTGCTGATGTTGTTTCTGAGTTTAGGAGTCGAATTAGAGAATATTTGGAGTTAAAACCGTAAAGATTGGCCTCGTTTTTGCCTGGGAAGTCATCGGAGCTCGGCGGCCGGACGTTTTCCGGTCGTCTTCCTCAATTTTTCGGTCGGCTTCAAGCCCGACCCGGAAATTTCTTCAGGGTCCGTTTCCCTAATTGCTTTGACCCAGATTTGATTCAATTTTTCCCCAAATTCAATTACCTGATTTGTTTCTGGATTTTTCTATTAAAATTTATTTCAAAAACCTTATGTTTAATTCTAAAAATCATTATTTTAATTCTGAAAATTTATTTTTAATTCAAAAATAAATCCAAATTATATAATTAATTAATTTTAGTTGATAATTAATTATTTAATTAGTCAATTAATTTAAATATTAATTGATTGATTATTTTAATTAGCTATTAATTAATTTTAATTGATTATTTAATTAGATTTAATTATTTATTTTGATTTAAAAATTCCGAAAAATAGTTTCGAACTTTAAAATATTATTTTAAATTATTTTCCAGGCTCGATAATTCTTATAAAATTATTTTCGGGTGTTCGAGCCCTATTATTTAGTTATAAAATGATTCGGAGACCCGTTTTAATTCCGAAAAATGTTCAAAAATTCATATTAAATCAACCGTTCGTCTGTTTAATACGAAACGAACGCGTATAGACTTAGAAAAATATTCCGCTTTCATTAAAAATACTTTCGAGACCCAAAACCTTTTGTTTCGAAAGGTCACTTGTTTTGTAAATCGATTCTGAGTCGCGTAGTGACTGAAAAATCATATTTTTGATCCGATTTCAGTTTTAAACATACCAAGTCGAATGTTTTGATGAACTGGGTCCTGTGTTATATGAATTATGTGATACGTGAGTTATGTGATTACGTGTTATATGAATTATGTGTGTATGTGGATCAAGAGTCCTGTGATTGTCTGTTATATTTATGTGTTGGCTATCGTATGGGTAGACGATAAGCTTTTGACGCGCAGTTCCTCGAGTGATTATCGTTTAGATGATTAAAGTTCTATATTTTAATTATAGATACGGATCTCTCGAGTTGATCGGGACAAGATATTGGACAAAGAATGAGATGGAATGGTATTGGGTATCTGGCTTCTAGCAATCGCAGGAGCAGCATATCAGTCAAGTTTTGAAAAGAAGGACGGTGATGTCTTAAGACAGAATTGTCAGAATAGATGCGTCTTTACGAGTGTGACTAACTGTTAAAAATCTCGGAGGCAAGTACCCCTGACTTCACTTATCATTCAAGTGACGTTTATATCGAATCATATTATGCAAGTATCCCTATCATCACTTATTGTTCAAGTGATATTTATTTTAAATCTTTTGATGCAAGTATTGCTTTCCCTATTCTCAGTTTAGAATCGATAAATGTTTTACATATCGCTGAATTAAATAATTCTATTACGCAAATACTCGTTTGATGTTCTATGTTAAGAATAGTTAAGTGATTTTACTTATCCAATTATCAGATTTATAAATGTTTTGGATTTTGAGAAAAGTGATTTGGTTACGAATATTCCTACCCAAGAATTGGGGGAATAAAATTATTTCGGGTGTCAATTATTATGACCCCATTTCAATAAAAGGTTTTAAGATTGGATCATAATTGCGTAAGTGACCGGGACGGACGGTCCAGCGGAGGGCTATTTCTAAGTGCCATATGGAATATTATGACACAATTTTTGCCACGGGCAGGTATATTGCCTTGTGTTTGAGTACTCATGTTTTTGGGGTCACGTTTCTATGAATCATGACCTTGTGCTATCACACGGGCTGATCAGCATGTGATAGTATGTCCGTCGGAGGATGATCCTAATCTAAATTATCATATCGTTTTGATATTCATAGAATAAATGATTTATCAACTATTTCTGTTTTGGAATAATGGTAAAGTGCGGTTTTGATTCAGATTTTGATTTATGCTGATACTTACGTTGTTGTTAAATATCAAAGGTGGTATTTGTATAGATGAATGATGTTGACTTCATTATGGAATGTTGTGAGCATCAAAGTTCGTATTGATATCTAATTTGATATGACAGCAAAATAAGTATTAATTTCAAGAGTTCGGTTTTGAGTAAAGTTTACGATTCAATCCATAATCATTGTATCATGTTAGAATTGTTTACGATATTTCCATAAACACTGTTTTACGAGTTTTATTCTCGTCAAGATTCAAAGTATTGCTGAAGCATTTCGCTCAAAAATATCAAATTGGTTTTGAATATAATTAAGGAATTAAATCTGGGATTCCTCAACTAAAATTTTATGATTCAGCAACTATGATTTTAAATGTTCTGCTCTAATGCAGATGTCGGTTTTATATCAAAACGACCCTATATATATGTCATAATGAACTTGCTGAGCATTTCTTTCGCTCATACTTGCCTGTTTTCAGATTTAACCTCCAGTGAGGATTAGTTTGCGCTATTTAGCTGCGTAATTCGAGGAAGCAAAGAAGAAGCTCTTAAAAAGTGGTTGGTCCAGGGTTGCGGGCTAGTGTAAGTTGTATTATATAAAGTTATTTATATTATATTATATTATAGTTTTGTATTTTATTTAGGCCTAGTATACTTCATTTCAAAGTTATACTAGTGGGTTTAATTTTGAGATTGAGATTTATTGAAAAGATTGTTAAAAGAAAGTGGAAAATTTATTTGTGCAATTTGGATATCTTGTTTCTAAAACTGTAACCTTAAAAGATCTTGGATTAGTTTGGGGTCATAAATGATAAATATCTTCCGCTGGCATTTATTTATTGATTTAACAGGTTATTTTGGATTGAGGTTTTATCGTGACGACCAAATACCTTGACCCCGGATTTGGGGGCGTTACATATTGAAGATCCAACCACATCTCAAGAAGCGTCAGAACCTAGAACAGGCTCTTCAAGTTCTGATGGGCTAAGTTCTGATAATTCTAGAAACTCAAATTCTGAAGGATCCAACTCAGAGAGCATAATTTCAGGGGGAGTATTAGAAAATGTTGATGGAGACAACATGGATCATGGGGAGCATCCAGTTCTAGAGATCACCTTCCATCTGCAAGGAAGTGGACTAAAGCACATACACCTGACCTGATTTTTGGAAATCCTGATACAGGTGTTAGAACTAGAACAACAACATCAAATGAATGTCTTTATCATTCTTTTCTTTCTCAGACTGAACCAAAGAAAGTGGAAGAAGCTTTTCAAGATGCTGATTGGGTGCAAGCAATGCAGGAAGAGTTGAATGAATTTAAAAGAAATAAAGTCCCGACCCTAGTGCCAAGACCAAAGAATAGATCTGTTGTTGGTACAAAGTGGGTGTTCAGAAATAAAACTGATAGTGATGGCATAATTACAAGAAATAAAGCAAGGCTGGTTGCAAAAGGATATTCTCAACAGGAGGGAATTGATTATGATGAAACATTTGCACCAGTTGCTAGATTGGAAGCCATAAGGATATTTTGGCTAATGCTGCTCACAAAAAGTTTAAAATCTTTCAAATGGATGTAAAAAGTGTTTTTCTTAATGGAGAATTGGAAGAAGAATTATATGTTGAACAACCTCCAGGTTTTGTAGATTCAAAATTTCCTAATCATGTCTACAGACTTGATAAAGCACTTTATGGCCTTAAGCAAGCTCCAAGAGCATGGTATGAGACATTAGCTCAGTTTTTCTGGAAAGTGGATTTAACAGAGGGACTATTGACAAAACTTTATTCTATCTCAACCATGGAAATGACTTACTTTTGGTACAGATATATGTTGATGATATCATTTTTGGTTCTAAAAATCACAGACTTTGTAAAAGGTTTGCCAAGCTAATGCAGTCAAGATATCAAATGAGTATGATGGGAGAACTTAGCTATTTTCTGGGCCTTCAAGTCAAGCAGAATGAAGAAGGAACTTTTATTTGCCAATCTAAGTATACCAGAAATTTGTTGAAGAAATTTGGAATGCAAGACTGTTCAAGTGCATCCACTCCCATGGCCAGTGCAACAAAATTGGATAAGGATACTGGTACATCAGTAGATATTACTGATTACAGAGGTATGATTGGCTCATTACTCTATCTAACTGCAAGTAGACCTGATATCATGTATGCTACCTGTCTTTGTGCAAGATTTCAAGCAGATGCAAGAGAACCTCACTTAACAGCTGTGAAAAGAATTTTCAAGTATCTTAAGGGTACAACTGATCTAGTATTATGGTATCCTAGGGAATCAGACTTTAAGCTAATAGGTTACTCAGATGCAGATTTTGCAGGATGCAAAATTGATAGGAAAAGCATAAGCGGAAGCTGCCAATTTCTTGGAGGCAGATTAGTTTCTTGGTTTAGCAAGAAACAAAAGTCAATTTCCACATCAACTGCAGAGGCAGAGTACATTGCTGCAGGAAGCTGTTGTGCACAAATTCTTTGGATGAAGAATCAGTTACTGGATTATGGGTTAACATATTCTAAAATACCCATTTACTTTGATAATCAAAGTGCTATTGCTATGACAGGTAATCCAGTTCATCACTCAATGACAAAGCACATCAGCATTAGGTACCACTTTATAAGGGAACATGTGATGGAAGGTACAGTGGAATTGTATTTTGTTCCAACAGATCAACAACTAGCAGATATCTTCACAAAACCACTGTGTGAAGCTACTTTTACAAGATTGGTAAATTAACTTGGAATGGTTTCAAGTTCTTTCTCTAAATCTGTTTAGCTTATATTCTAATACATCAGACTTTATGATCAGTATTTACAGATATTACTCTCTTTATGTAATATGTGCTTAAATTGAAATTTACCAAAGTATTGATTGTTGTCTGATGTGAATTTCTAAACTCTGATACTGATATGAATATTTTTGTGACTATTCAATCCAATGAAGATAACTGTGCTAGATGCTGACCTAGTAGTTTCAAATATACTAGTGATCCCATGTTTGAAGTAATTATTTATGTGGAAATCTTTTAACACAAGCAAATTCTGATATTGAGCTTGGTTAGGTTTACTTTGTGTATCTTATTACTTAGTCAAAAACTAGAATAGTACTTCTTATCTGTTAAGTTTTGATTTTGGTAAATTTTATGGATGTACTAAGTGCTGATAAGCCTCACTTATCAAAAGAAAAAGAAATAAATATCAGGTACTCCTTTGAGATCTGGAGAAAAATATATGTGGAAGGGAAGACCCAAGTGCATTGATGGTATTAAGTTATATGCATTAGAAAAGCAAAATAAAATTTTCTTGGTGACTTTTCACATTCTCTAATTACTGGAGAAATACTCTGATAATTGCATAAATTCTGATAGCAGTTGTGACTCACTTACACTGAGAAGCCACTGTGAAAAATAATTTTAAAAGATGCATAAAATGAGCACAAAACAGTTGAGGTGGACTCATGCATGAACTCATTCTATAGTAGACTTCAGACTAATGACAGATTTTGAGCAAAGTTCTAAGTTATGCCTTATTTCTAAGATATACTGAAGTGAATCAGACTTTACTCTTTATCTGATATTTAGCTAAAAGCACACACTTACGCTCCATATGAATGATGAAAATTATTATGGTGATCAATGTTATTTTAGATGAACAGCTTAATTGTTAGTTGCATAAATTCTGAGGACAAGTTTTGATGGAAGTTCTGATAATTAAGTTCTGAGGAAACCATATTAGTATTTGTGTGAAGAATTACAGAAATAAACATTCACTTTTTGAGTATAGAAGCCATATTCTGATGACCTCTAAATTCTGATAATAATCAAGTTCTGATGCTTACGTGGTAGTATTTATTTAATTGATTTATTTTTGGTCAATACTTGAACGGTTCTATTTTATCAGAATATTGGTTTAAGTGAGATAAAGACAGTCATAATTACTTGTTTAGTGGGAACAGTTTTTTTTTGAAAAACTGCATGTGCATAGTAATCATTACTTATTTCCCGTGCCCATTAACTATTGTCTTAATCACTGCATGGCTGACAGGTGTAAAAACTGTTCAACTTCGTAATAACCGATATCAAGTGGAGTGTATAAGTAAAAGAGATAAAATATTTTAAAATCTTTTATTTACATTTCTTTCTATCCTCTCTCTCTTTTCTCTTAATCACTCTATATTCTCTGACGGTTTTCTATACAGACATTTTATCTAACACCTTTCAGGCACTCTTATTTCTCACTTCTTTTTCAATAGCACCCAAGGATTTAATCGTCAATGGAGCTAAGTTTGTACCAAACAACTACTCTGCCATTCTCACTAAGAGTGAAGCTCCTTCGGAACTTCATTTTATTCAGGATTTCTTATCTCATAGTGAAATTGGGTTCGCTTTGACGCAGCCAGCAACTTTTTCTGGAACTCAAGTTCTGACGTTCTGGCGAACTGGTTTGTATGATGATGTTGGTAAAGCTGGGTCACCAAGTATTGTGTTTACAGTTGGGGAGGTTGAGTACGTTATTACTCCATCGACAGTTCGAAAAGCGTTACATCTACCTGAAAACTGCGAGTTTTGTTCTGCTGTTGAAGAGCCCCTGCTACAACAACTGATGGCTAATCTAGGGTATGAAAAGAGTTTGGTTAAGATGGGTCAACTCAAATGCCCATATATTCGAAGGGAATGGAGCTTCTTCTTCGATTGCATCACGAAGACGTTTGCAAACAAGTGCTCAAATTTTGATGTCGTTCCTATTCTAACACAACAAATTGGGTATGCACTCCCAAACCAGTCTCATTTTGATTTTTCAAAGACTGTGTTATGTTTTATAGGAGATAGGATGAAAGAGGACAGGATTGTAGTTTACTTTGCTAGGTTCGGTCAGTTAATTTACAGTTACTGTACATCAGATGAACCACAATTAGCAAGTGAACACATAGAACCGTTTAGATTAGCTAAGAGGGCTTTTACTGATCTCTTAACTGCTGACAACAAGAAGGAAGTTCTGAGACCCCTTAGAATTCCTTTATCAGTAAAGCAAGCTCTGGTAAATGCTGATTCTGATACATATTCATTGTTATATCCTGATGTCCAACCCACCAACACACAACAGCCATCAGAATCTACCACTACCCAAACACAGCAACCACAGCCATCAGCACATACCAATCAACCATCAGCACCTACAGTGAAGCCTTCTTCTTCTAGAGCAAAGAGGACTAAGACAGTACCTCAGGCACAACAGAAAAGAAGGAAGATGCTTTTAAGAGATGAGTTTGATGATGAGGCACATGTTCAACCATCAGAACCTGTTGTTGAAGCAGCTGAGGAAGTCTCTCCTCAGGAAACAAAGGAAACTGGGATTTCTAGGCCCTTCAAAAGGCTTATAAAGATAAATTCTGATGACAAAGCTCCCAAAGTCTCTCCACCAGCAAAGAGACTAAAGAAGCAAAGAGCAAGGAGGGTTGTAGAAGTGTCTATCTCTAAAGGAGTGGAAGCAGAAGCTGAGGAAGGGGTTCAGGATTCTCTGATCCCAAAAGAACCAGTTGTGATTGAATATCTTCCCAGTGCTGAACCAGAACTTACTGAAGCTCCACAATCTCCAATTCAAGATCCAGAGACTGCTACATCACCAATGCCTACACCTCCTATGTCTCCTATTCACTCTCCAGTGCATGCTGACAACCCAGGCATAACTGCTGAAATTGATATCAACAACTTGGATGTGCCTATGGTCTTGTATCCGGAAGCTCCTTCTACTTCACATCTTTCTCAGCACACTCCACCAACAACTCCACTGCTTGATGCTGATGACCATGCAGATGAATCTTTTATTGCTTCACATACAATCATTTTATCCAAAGATGCTGATGCTAAAGACTCTGCAAGTTCTGTTGAAGCAAATGCTAAAAATACTGGTGAAGCTGCTACAAATATAAATGTTGATGCAGCTGGTCCTTCAAGACATGCACCCCCACAAACAGTTGGTAAAGCTGAATTAATCAAAAAAATTATTAGAAAGGATGCACCAGTACCTTGGGAGGAAACTCCAAGAGGAGAAGAGAGGACCAAGAAGTGGAATGACTCAGAATTCACACCAAATTCCTACATTCTTTCTGAGCACATTTTAAAGGCTGATGAGTTAATAACAAGTGCTGATTTCAAAACTCAACTCCGAGTTACAACACTCAGTACAAGGAACCTTCAAGGTCACCATTCACATACTCAAGCCAAAGTTGACAAGCTTCAAGACTCAATTACTCAACAGGATATGAACTTTTCACTGGATAAGAAAAGATTTTTCAAGCCCACCTTTAACAAAGTTGAGGCTATTGAGAAAGCTCAGGAGAAACAGCAAGCTCAGATTGCTGAAGTACTAAAGAATCAAGCTTCTCAACAAGTTCAACTAAATGAAATCCAATCTTCAGTGGAACTACTTCTTTCTCTCCTACTACCTGATGATGCCAAAAAGGGGGAGAAGGTGGTTAAGTCCAAATGATGTACTGATTTAGCACTGAAGAAATAGGATGATGGAAATGATGACCAGGGAAACTCTGAAAAGGGTAGAGGTCATGGTCAAGGCAAAGACTCTTTATCTAGGAAAGCAAGAACTTCTACACAAAGATCAAGCTCTGATGCTGATAAAAGAATAAGTTCTGATAAACAAGTTCTGACTAAGCCTGATGTTCTGATACAAGGTGAAAGTCAAGAATCACAGAATTTTATGCAGACACTGAAGCTCAAGGGGAAGGAAACAACAGTCTACTATCAAGACCCCAAGATACAGAAGCTGGATGAAGAAATTTCAAAAAGACTATTTCTCAAAGACAATCCAGGAATGGACTTTGAAAGTCTGAAGGAAGAAGAAGCCAGACTTAAAGCAGAAAATGTCAAATCCAAGTCTAAAGCTTCTATTACTACAAAGAAACCTCCAAAGCCTAAGGGTATTGTGATTAAAGAGAAGATAAACTCTGAGGCAACCAAATCCAAATCCAAAGCCAAATCACAAGTGGAGGTAGATCCAAGGTTCAAGGGCAAAGCTAAAGTTGATGATTCTGTAAAAATCTATCTGCCAATCATGGATGAACAAGTAAATGCTGATGAAGATACTAGTCTAATTTTGAAGAAGAAGAAGAATGTTCAAACAACCTCTGACAGAGCTCATGTTGTTCAAGATCAGGACTTAGTAAATTCTGATATTACAATAAAGCAAGCAACCTCCGACAGAGCTCAAGTTGTCTTGATATCTGAAGATAAAGAAGAATTAACCTCTGACATTTCTCATGTTAAACCATCAACAGTTCTGCTACCTGGGTTCACTAAAGCTCAACAATCTACTCAACCTTTGAACTACGTCAAGTGGTTTTGAAGCAAAATTTATTCTAGGAAAGGAAGCTACAGACAAATCAGGATTGGGTAGTTCTGATGAAAGAAGAATACACAACACTACCAATGATCCAACTTCCTTAAGTGCATCAGGAGTAGGGACAACTCCAGAAAGACTAAATCAATTAGAGTCTGTACAGATGGTCTAAAACTCCAAGCTGAAAGAAGATATAATGCTTTTTTTTACAGATGGGAGAGTATTCCAGATAAGAAAGGATGTTATTCGTTTGTAGTACTTTGAAGAATTGCAACATGTGCTATTTCTACTTCAAGTGAAGAACAGATCAACAAATGGTGCTGCCAGATACATAATGTCTGATATTGAAAGACTGAAGAAATTATACTCTGTAAAGTCTGACAGGCCATACTATCCTAAGTACAGAGCTCACAATGAAGAACTAGTTGAGATGAAGACCAATACCGCCAAGATCACTACTTTTCTGGGTATTAAGGGTGTTGAATTTAATCTAGAGTCTGACAAAGCTTATCTAATCAGATTGGATCAGCAGATAAGGAAAGCAAAGATTAATGATCTCAGGGCTGCAATCTTTCAGACAGGAGAAGATACAGCTGAACTTAAAGATGCAAAAAGGAGGATGCATAATGAACTTGAATATCCTGAGAGGAGTTTGTTAAAGAACTATCTCAGAACAACTCCTGATATTCGAGAGATCACACACTGAAGCCAAGTCAAGGACTACAACTATTAAATTTTGAAGGATATACAGGCTAAAGCTGATATCAGACTTTAAGGATGGTAAAAGCTACAAGGACTGTGAGTTGTAGTTATCTAGTCAAATTCTCATATGCATTTGTACTTAATGTTTTTGGCATCATCAAATATCCATTGAACTTGTATATTATGCTAATTTACAAGTTGGGGGAGATTGTTAGATATATTTGTGATGTCATGTCTAATAATGATTTGTGTTTAGTTTTCAGATCTTGACTAACAGGACAAATCAGGACTTAACTGAAAATCAGTACTTATACTGAAGTCAGAACTTAAGATATCAGAAGATATTCATCAGAAGATAATATCAGGACTTAAGAAGACTTTCAGATAAGGAAGGCGGCTGATTGAAAGGAAAGAAGATCAAGACTAAAACAAGAAGAGATATGCATGGAGAAGAATTCTATGAAGAATAGAAGACTTGGAGGAAAAGATAACTAATTGATATATTTTAGGATATAAAATTATATTCGATATCAATTAGAGATTATCTTGTAACTGTGTGGTATATAAACACAGACATAGGGTTTACACTATATATGTTATCATTATCGAGAATATTATTCATTGTAACCCTAGCAGCTCTTAGTGATATTGTTCATCACTGAGAGAGAACAGTTCCATTGCAACACTGTTTTATTAATAAGATTATTCTTTGTTACATACTTGTGTTCTTAATTCGATTTGATTGTATTATACACTGTATTCAACCCCCTTCTACAGTGTGTGTGACCTAACAAATTCCATTCATGAGTTCTATGAGCATTAAGAGCAGGAGCATAACCAGATGATGAACCAAAGTTAGACAATTTAGATGCTTCTATTCCACATTTCAGAGCATCATCATCAGGATTATCATCATCATCATCAGAATCTCCAAACTCATCATCAGAACCAGAAAATGTCTTAGGATCATCAAAAATAGTATCTAGAACTTTTCCTTTGAGCTTTAAATCGGAATTTGACTTAAAAGGTATAGCTTCCTGTAACGAACCTGAAATAAGATAACCAAAACCTAATTCTCTCATTTCTTTTAAAGTGAGCTCATCATTTCTCACACATACATTACTTTCAATAGTAATATCTAGCTCACTTTTATCACTCAAATTTACCTCACCTTTTGCCAGTACATGAGACTGCCTCTCAATAATTATGTTTTTTGCTTGATCTTTTCTCACATTCTCACTAGAAAGGCTCAACTCACTAGGAAATGAATAAATAAGAGGTGGCAAAGAGGAGTGTTCTTTAGTCATATAAATAAAGGTATCCCTATCAATAGGTCTATTTATAATCATTCTATCAGATAAAGAAAGAATTGTACCTTGAATTTTAGAGACCATTGGTATAGCTTTGAGTGGTTGCACCAAAATGGCTTCTGTGTCATCCTTTGAAGTGAGCAGTACATTAGGATGTGTAGAATCAGGAACAGATTCATCAGTAATTGTCCTTGTGTCAGAGATTTTATGCTTGTCAGGAATTGACCCCTTGTCAGGATTTGACACTAAGTCTGCAACAGTACTTTGAACTATTGGTTCTTGTGTGACTTGAGGTATGGAACCTTCTTCAATCCTTTGAACTGAAGGTTCTTGTGTGCTTCCCTCAAAGATGGGATCATTGATGACATCATCCAATATAGCAATGTGCTTCTGGTGAGCTTTCTTATCTTATACCGTCTTCTTCATATCAGTATTCATAGAAATATGACTTCCTTGAGCAATGTCAGGAATAATCTGATGAATTTATGTGCTTGCACCTACACTTTGAGCAGGTGGTTCTTGTGTAGCTGGGGCATGAACAATTGCATCTTCATATTAAGAAAATGGTTCTTGTGTATTGTAGCCCTTATATGGATACTGCTGCTTGGACTGCTTTCTGACATACACTGTGTTGTCTGCAGCCTTGCTTTCAGTTTTATCAGGATTTGACTGTGTGAGATCAGAAACTGATGAAAAATTGTCAGTATTTGCAATTCCCTGACCAAGAGCAACTTGAGCTAATACTTCCAAGCCATCTTGCTCTTGTTTTGACTGATCCTTGTCAACTGCTTTAACTAGTCTTCTCCTCTTTGTCACTTGACTAGGTGCTATAATATTAGCTCTTGCTTCTTCAGTACTAGTACCACTAACTTCCACTAGTCTAATAGGCATCTTAAAAACAATTGGACTATCACTCTCAGAATCAGTATCTGGTGGCTCATCTACCAGCTTAACTGAAGTTGTAGTCTTCTTTCTCTTTCTATCTACATTCTCCTTTGATTTAAGTGAATATGAATCAATCTTTAAACCTGATTATCTGTGAGACACATCAGTCCTAGCTATCGATTTTAGTTTTGTAACAGATTTCTTTTGAGAAGAACTATATTTGATAGACTGTCTAGATTTGGTAGTTTTAAGAAAAACACTTGGGTCAGGAATAGGATTGGATGTGTCCTGTTCCATAGTATCAGGATTTGGAAAACTGTATTTGTGAGGCATTTTGTTAGATAAAAAACACCCACAATTCTCCTGATCACCAATTTTTTTTTAATAAAAGTATACTTATGAGATTAAAACTGAACCTTTCATCGATTGTCACTTTGTCATCTATTGCTCCTTGAAATTTTGTACTTTAATTGTTCTTCATTTGTCACATGTAACTCAAGTAGAAATCAGTTTTATACATGCACTATCAAAATATTCAGTATTTAAACATGCATTGTAAAATAGAATATCAACATTCACAGATTGTAAAGCTCTCAAAAGTAAAAGATATTAACTAAACATGCATCACACTTTAAGATTAATTAAGCAAGAGATTTTCATTGATGATAGAAGATGAGTACAAAATATAATTACACAATAGTCATAACTTCTAAAAAGCTGGAACTTATTCCTTCTTCATCTTCTTTGCAGCCTCCTGTCTCTTCATCGCTCTGTGATGATAAATTCAAGACATGGAGGATGCAAGAGAAATAATATTCTCTTGCAACTCCAGAGCTTAGAGATGACGCTGCTCGACCTCCTCTACCCATCGGTCTTCTTCTATTTGAGTATCCACTCTAAAAAACTGGAGTTCCATCCGATCATCAATAGAGTAATCATCAATTACTGACATCGGAATGTCAGTAGTATGGTAAACCTGATGGTTTACTTGGACCCGAAGTCCGAGAGGGTCAAAGTATAGATGCAACTTAATCATGTGGTGGACAGGAATGAAAGCTCCATGGTTGCGAGTGTAAAATTGATCTTGATTCATGATTTTGATGAGCAAAAAGATTTAGGTTTGAGAAGAAAGTGAAGAGTTGTGTTTATTAAAGAGTGAGTTATTTATGAGATGTGTTGCGTGATTATTTGTGAGTTGTGTTTAGCAGTTCTATTTAAAACAGCAATTTTATTAAATTTAGGTAAAGGATCATAATTGTTGTGATACAGACTATGATAATATTTACAAGTGTAAATAAAATGCCAACTGCTACCATAATGAGAACAAGGGTTCTGTGGTTTATAAAATACTGATCTACCACTAACATCAGACTCATGAATCTTAGTGACTTTCTTTTTTAGGATTTATGCAATCAATAGAAATATGATTAATATTATCACAGTTAAAACAAGCTTCCTAGGAGTATCAGGAATGTACTTATAATTGCTTGCCTTATTTATTCCTTGTTTACCATTTCTACCTCTCTTAGTCCTAGACAGGGGCGGACGCAGACTTGAAACATGACGGGGGCCAAAAAATTTCATTAAAGGAGTAAAAAGGTTATATTATCATTGGTACTAAAATCAAAATAGAGATCAAAAGATTGAAAACTTATTTTGGCGCCTGGAAACTGAAAATAGAGATCTGGAGTTCAATTTTATTATCCTGGGCCGAGAGAGGGGAAAGTCTCTAGCATGACTTGTCAATTTCACTTGTATATTGGGCTTTATATGGGCCTTTTTACTTAACTAGACTATGGAGTGGGAGGGGCGATTGGTATATTTTGCAATCCATGTATATATAAACTACATACTACTAGTAAGCTGCAGAAAAAATGGGGGGGGGGGCATGGCCACCCATGGCCTTACACTCGGTCCGCCCCTGGTCCTAGATTTGTGAGTCCTAGCAGTTACCTCACAAATTTTCTTGTCTAACTGATTTTTAGAAAGAAGTGCTATATTTTTTCTTTTCTTTTATTGAATTTTAGGGTCTTCTTTCTTTTTATTAGACACTATAAGTTCTGCTTTCTTCTCATCGGTATTATTAGAGGTAGAACCAACTTCATAAACAGACTTCACTCCATTTTCATCAGTTCTGACAAATTTAACATGAGTAGTGTTATTAATAGCCTTATTGATATTCCTATCAGTAAATTTATTATAACCTAGACATTCTTTCTAATTTTATCATTGATGAAACTATAAACTTTTCTTCATGAAGTCATCCATATTTTAAACACCTCTTTTTCTTTCTCAAGAACTTTCTCTAGCCTGGCATATTTGATGTTTATCTAAGTTTCATTAAGTTGTGCTTTCTTACCATGCCTTTTTATTCGCATGCATGCATACTAACTCAGCTTCTAAGAAATTATTTCTTTCTTTAAGCTCTTTATTATCAGCAATCAAACTGTCACATTCAATAGTCTTACTTTTAAAAGTGACATGTAGGGAGTATAAGAAAGTTTTCAGTTCAGACAAATTATTAATATTAATAAGGAATATAACTGAAGGTACCTTGTTAGTTCCTGAAGCATCCTCTCTATGAGTTACCATGAGTGCATATCATTCACCATCATTGTTAGTTCCTGATGAGTCCATCCAGTCTTTGTTGGAGTTTGTTGTGACCAAAGCTTTTTCAGTTGCCTTGGGGCACTCAATAGCCAGATGTCCCCTTTCATTGCATTGTAACAAGTCACCTTGGTCTTTTCAATCTTCCTTCCATTGGTGTATTGTCCATAACTCTTTCTGAACTTGCCTTTGCCATCTCTAAAGAACTTTCTGCTGAAACCACCTCTTCTTTGTGGTTTTGCAAACCTTATCCTTCTAAATCCTTTAACCAGCATTGCAGTCATTTCAATAACTTGAGGATCATCCAGTTCAATCTCACAATCCTCATCAGTGTCTGTGTCAGGATCTGATGAATCATCAGTATCTAACTCTTTCACTATATTCCTTCTTCTTGACCTCTCACTTATCTTTTCCTTGTCTTTATGAGTCTTAGCATTAAGAGCCACAACCTTCATCTTCTGACCCTTTTTATTCTTCCTTTGCTGGATCTCCAGATCATGAGTTTTCAGCATCCCATAAACTTCATCCAGAGTCAGTAAATCAAGATCATATTGATGCCTAATTATTGAGGCTTGAGTATCCCAATCTTTTAGAAGAGCTCTCAGAAACTTGGTGTTTGAATCTTCTCTATCATACTCTTTTCCAACCAATGATATATTATTCAACAGTGTCAGAAATCTATCATAGATGTCAGTAATTGACTCATCAGCCTTGGCATTAAATTTCTCATATTCTTGCACAAGAACAACTCTTTTATTCTTCTTTATTGTCATTGTACCTTGGCACTGTGTTTCCAAGGCATCCCATATTTCTTTTGCAGTCTTGCAGGTAATCACTCTGTTTGACATCACATTGTCCAAACTATTGTGCAGAATATTCCTGACTTTTACATCTTTAAGAATTGAAGCCTTTTCAGGATCCGAACACTTTGATCTTTCTTTCTTGACATAGTGTTCAGGAGCATCTGGGGTCATAGCCACAGTTTCCATAGGGTATAGAGGTCCTGTTTTGATAATATCAACATATGTATCATCAATGGCTTCCAGGAATATCAACATCTTTACTCTCCATGTATAGTAATCAGCTTTCTTCAAGATGAGAATTTTCATGCTTACTTCTAGACATCTTGACCTTTTTAAACTAACAGTTAATTTGACCGCTCTAATACCACTTGTTGCCCAGTAAAGTAATTGTTTAAGGGGGTTGGATAGAATTACTAAACAAATAGATGTATTATGAAAGCAAAGTAAGAACAGATGAATCAAATAACAGTTTATATTGATCTTTAATAAACTGTTACAAAACTCTCTCAAGAACAATATTCTTAAGAGCTGCTAGGTTATGCGAATACTCGAATTCCATACTTATGTTATAACCTATTCTGTGTTTATATACTACACATCTACAATCAATCTCTATCAATTACAAGATATATTACAGTATAACTCTACTACTTTCTATACTTATCTAAATCAACTATGATCCTATAAATCGGCACCTTCTGATTTATCTCGCAGCTCTCACTTGTTAGTCAAGTCATTCTCAACGGATAAGCTGATCAACAGATATATGTTGTAGCTTCAACGGATATTCATATGTAGATATCATCGGATGACTGAATAGATTGTCAACGGATGATAATGAAGCTTTCAACGGATACTCATATCCTGACAGTTGATCATATCCTGATTGTTAGACATATCCTGATTCTCGACTTAGCCAATTCTCAGCAATAATAAAGATATAACTTTTAAAGAAAATAGAGCAAATCCGAGGAATAAAACACAGAGCATTCACATAATATAACACTTTATAGTTTTACCATAACTTCATCAATTTTGTTTGTTAAGTCCTAAAAAAATCATTAATTTCTTTACTAATATTATACGTGAACTAAGTAAAGTAGTTTATTTAAATAACTATTGATTTATTTCTGAAATTTGTATTATGTACATTATTGGTAACAAGTAACAAAACCAAGTGTGACATATATTCTAAATACATATGCAACAGTGTTAGTCTGATTCACAATCTATTTTTTTTGTAAATTTTGTTGTTCAGGGCCTGTATGTTCACACAGAAATTGGTCTTTTTCTCACACGGAAAGACCGACCATATGCGTGAAATTACACTTTTACATATGATGTGCCCCTTCTTTCTAGTTCCACACGTGTGCTGTTATGCTAATCAGCTAACATTACTTCAATTTTTGTTTCCACAGAACTGGAACATTAGATCCTATAACTAATATAGTATAAGATCATAAATAATTTGATCTATTAGCAGCAGAAGAAAAATACAGGATTAATTAAATCAAGCCAAAATTATATTCAAGTAAATCAAGAAACTTCATACCTGCTGGAGTTTCCATGTCATCAATGAACATATTATTATTATCTGATCCAGAAATTTGAGTTGCTTCACTGGATGTCCTTTTCTCGAATCTTCAGCAACATATTCTTAATATAAATCATTCAAGAATATTTTTTAAATGGGCCTGCTGCTTTTCACTTTCACCTTCAAGGGTTTAAAATAGGAAAACAATAAATAATAAGTTTCATCTTAAATCTAGGGTCCATCACATCCCCTATAGACATCATGAGATTACTTTCCCTCAATATTTATCAAGCTTCTCTTGGATTGTAATTATCATTCTCTCATGTAAGAATTTGAATGAAGAACTTTTTTATCTAGCAATTCTTTCACCCTTTTAAGTTCTGAAAGAAATAAGTTAAAGTTGGGGAATTCGCTTCTTGAAACTATTCTAGTAGCATATTCCTTAAATGATTCATCCCAAATAGAACATCTAGAAAACACTTGTTTAAATTGTAGACTACAATCTAACATGTGGTAAGTAGTGTTCCACCTGGTAGAAACACCTAAAATCAGCTTCTTTGGTTTAATTTGCAGCAACTCGGAATTTCTTCGACCTTCTGAAGAACTAATGTATTTAATCCAATCCCTCACTCTACTAACAATAGGAAGAATAGGTTTCAGCCCATCTTGCACGTACAGATTTAGTATGTGTGCACTACAATACACGTGAAATAATTGACCTTCAACTGTTGATGACGGTTTTCTAATGATATTTTTTTTAAAATTTCTTATAACTACATCATTCGCCTTCGCATACCCACCGTCATTATCCCAATTTTATCTAGAATTTTCCAGTCTACTAAACACTTATACAAAGAATCAAAAATTACATCACCATAATGAGGTGGGAGAATATTATAAAAGTTTATAAACCTCGAATTTAGCTTTCATTTTTCATCAATTCACATATCAGTGGTAACATTGATTATCTGGGAAGACCTAAACAAATATATTTTTTTCAATTTTATATGTACTCCAACAATAAGCTTTTACTGTTCCTCGGGTTATTTTTTGATAAAAAAATGTTGCAGTTCTCATTACCTCATTCCACACAAATTTTCTACGTGTACAAATGATAATTTATTTATAAGGACATAGCGAGATATTGTTTCCCTCATTAAGGCATGATCATATTTAAATGTCGTGACCTCATTGCCAACACCTCGTTGAAGTTAAAGTTGTGGTTGCAGACTACCACCATGCGCCCTTATACATTTTTCTAGATGTCTTTTCATTGATGAAGCTGAAGAAGTGTTAGTTTTCAGAAATTCTTGAGAACATAGCTTGCACCTATATTTTAGACACCTTTTACTATAATCGTTTTCATATACTCCTAAACACATGAGGTCTTCTTATTAGGTTTTTTTTGAAACGGTTGGCTACTAGTTTGAGCGGTTTCTGATACTAGTACATACCCGTCTCTTTCCCTTCCATTTTGAGACTCTTTAGTATTCATATTTTTTGCAGCCACATCTTGGACACCCCTTTTACGTTTTGCTGATAATTTTGAGAGCTCATTTTGCTCAACATATTCGTCGAAAGATGATTCATCTGCAAATCTTCCAACTGTGATATGACTATCATCCAAATATGGTGCGTTCTCCGGAATTATCTCAATATTACGATCTTTCATTTTTCTTTTATTTTTTAACGAATCCATTTCCCTGGATAAGTCAGAATAGTAAACACAAGTTCACAACTTACAAAAGCAATCAAGCAAATCAGGGAAGGTGGAAGCAACAATAAATTTAATTTACTCGTAGTAAATTCAGTCAGGAATTTAAACAAACACCCTGTGTACAAGAAAATAACAGAAGAAAATAATCTGGAAAAAATAATTAGATATTATATATGCATCAAAATCACCCAAGTAAACACATCCAAATACCTAATGCACTGATGTTGTAAGTGTTGGACAAACTTAGTATTTTAGACTAAGTTGTGAATCATTTTGAGACTCTATATGAGTGAGACACATTATGTGTTAGTGGTGTGTATTTATTGGAACGTATTCTCCTCTTCGAGGGGATTTCAACGCATATTTACACGCTCAAAATGAGTAAAAGGTGAATGAGAACTGATGTTCCAAAGTTTTACCTTTTAATATGAAAAGTGGTTCTGTACCACATCGAGAGTAGCACAAACCTATTCCTTAGTTTTTCTTATAAATACCATGTATCACATCGAAAATAAAAACAAGTCCTTTCAAGCCTCTCTTTATAAATAGAGTCTTAGGGCATCAGTTTTATTAAGTCGAGGAAATAAGAGTCATCTCTTTCATTCTCGGTCTCTTTAGTCTTAAATTTTTCCAATATTCCGGTGATAGTTCTCGGGCTTAGTTCAAGTTCGCTGAGAGTATATTCGATCTATCGATTATACTAGTATCTCATTTTATCCTGGGAGGCTATCGACTCGCACATACGGTGAGAGGCGAAATAGCTTTAAGGAGACAGTTTCAACTGGACTCGAGGATCTCCCTTTGTTTATATCATTTCTTTCTCTGTTTGATTTCGTTTACTCACGCACACACTTATTTGATTTATATGTATTAATCGCAGATTGTATTCACAATCTTAAAGCTATTTTTTTATATACATCTGTGACTGATACATCTTTATATGCTTGTTTTGTTGAGTAACAGATCGATGGAAAACCAAACTGTGAACGATCCGATGAACATGACGGCTGATCCCAACGCACATATCACTGCATCTGATGGGGTTCACCAGCAGCCGATTAACCCTAACGCACAGATCGTACGATCTGATGGGGGTCAAACACCTGTTGGACATGTGCCTTCGGGACATATGCCTGTGGGACACACTGTCATTGGGCAGTTTAGTGTTCCTCTTGGACAGATATTGGCGGGATTCACTCCTCCGATTATACCTGCGGTGCCTACTGGTGTGCATACACCTGTAGTATAGACGCACGTACCATCTGTTCCACCTGTGGTGCCTGCTGCACCTGTTATGCCAACTGTGCCTGCTACACATGCTGAAAAACCTGAGAAGTTCAACGGAATGAACTTCAAATATTGGCAACAAAAGATGCACTTTTATCAAACCACGTTGCATATGGATCGCTTCCTTAAGGAAGAACCACCGTTGCTCACTGCTGAGAGTAACATACAGACTGTGTATGTTGCTGATGCTTGGAAGCACTCCGACTACATCTGTCGGAACTATGTGCTAAATTGTTTGTCTGACTCGTTGTATAACGTATACAGCGCGAAGCCAACAGCTAAGGTCTTATGGGAGTCACTTGACCATAAGTATAAAACCGAGGACGCTGGGGCAAAGAAGTGGATTGTTGGTCGCTTTCTTGATTATAAAATGGAAGACTCTAAGATTGTGGTCAGTCAGGTACAGGAACTGTAGGTGATCATTCACGACATTCATGCTGAGGGAATGGTCATAAGTGAGTCTTTCCAAGTTGCTGCTGTTATTGAAAAGCTTCCACCTGGATGGAAAGATTTTAAGAACTACCTTAAGCACAAGCGAAAGGAGATGTCTATGGAGAATCTTATTGTTAGACTTCGTATTGAAGTCCGAGAAGAAAGTTAATGTTGCCACTGAGAAGGCAAACATGGTGGAGCATGCTCAAAGCTCCAAGCCCAAGAAGACTAATTCTGGTAAAAGGGCAAAGCTGGCACCCAAAGGAGGGATTTCGAAGTCAAAATTTCAGGGGAAGTGCTACAACTGTGATAAAGTTGGTCATAGGTCTTCTGACTGCAAGAAGCCCAACAAAAAAAAAGAAGCAAACATGGTAGAGAATATCTCCAAAGAGATGGGTGATATAGACCTCTGTGCTACGGTCTCTGAAGTGAACCCGGTCGGTTCTAATCCACGTGAATGGTGGATTGATACTGGTGCTACTAGGCATGTTTGCTCAGACAAGGCGATTTTCTCTAGCCTCAAAGCTTCCGATGCTGGTGAAAAGCTCTACATGGGGAATTCAGAAACTTCTACCATTGAGGGTGAAGGCACGGTGATCCTGAAGATGACCTCTGGGAAGAATCTGACTTTGAAGAATGTACTTTATGTGCCTGATATTCGCAAGAACCTTGTGACTGGTTCTCTATTGAGTAAGCATGGCTTTCGCATTGTAATAGAGTCAGATAAAGTTATTTTGTCTAAGAGTGGTATGTTTGTAGGCAGGGGTTATTTAACCGATGGGCTTTTTAAGCTCAATGTAATGTCCGTTAAGGACGATAATAAAATGAAGAATTCTTCTGCTTACTTGCTTGAGTCTCCTAATTTATGGCATGCTAGATTGGGACATGTAAATTATGATACTTTACGACGTTTAAGTGCAAAAGAATACATACCTAAACTTACTATCGATTCAAAACATAAGTGTGAGACTTATGTTGAGGCAAAATTAACGAGATCATCATTTAAACGTGTGGAAAGGAACACCAAAGTGCTAGACCTAATACATAGCGGCATATGTGATTTAAAATTCGCTCCAACAAGAGGAGGAAACAAATATTTTATTACATTCATTGATGATTGTACAAAATACTGCTATGTATATTTGTTGAAAAGCAAAGACGAAACTATAGATAAATTTAAAATCTATAAGGAAGAAGTTGAGATACAACAGACTGAGAAAATCAAAACGATACGAAGTGATCGTGGAGGTGAATATGTTGAACCATTTGGGGAATTCTATTCACAACATGGTATAATCCATGAGGTCACTGCACCATACTCCCCTCAGTCAAATGGTGTGGCTGAAAGGAAGAATCACACTCTGAAAGAGATGATGAATGTGATGTTGTTAAGCTCTGGGCTTCCACAATCGATGTGGGGAGAAGCCATCTTAAGCGCAAATGATATTTTAAATACTACGATGCGCAAGAATAAGGATGTAAGTCCTTATGAAATGTGGAAGAAAAAGAAACCAAGTTATCAACACCTGAAAGTGTGGGGGTGCCTTGCAAAGGTACTGATCCCTACACCGAAGAAGGTGAAGATAGGTCCTAAGACTGTGGATTGTATCTTCATCACAGTACTGCATATCGGTTTCTTGTTCATGAATCCAAGATTCCTAATATTCAAAAGAATACCATTATGGAATCAAGGAATGCCTCATTCTTTGAGATGATGTTTCCCTGTAATCCAGGAAACCAACAACCTACGATGTCTAAACGATCTCATGAGTTTGTAGATGACAATATTGAGAGTGACGAAAGTGAAGACGAAAATGTGGGGTAGTGAGAAGGAGCAAAAGATAACGAACGGAGAAATCCTATGGGTCTGATTTTATGACCTATTTGCTCGAAGAAGGTGACCCAAAAACCTATAAGGAGGCGGTTACCTCACCTGATGGGCCTATGTGGAAAGAGGCCATCAAGAATGAAGTTGATTCAATTATGCAGAATCATACTTGGGAATTAGTAGACTTGCCAACTGGTTACAAACCATTAGGTAGCAAGTGGGTTTTCAAGAAGAAGTTGAAAACTGATGGCACTATTGATAAGTATAAGGCCAGACTTGTGAGTAAAGGATACAAGCAACAAAAAGGCCTTGATTACTTTGATACATACTATCCTGTAACGAGAATAACGTCCATAAGGATGATGTTTGCTATTGCTGCAATGCGTAATCTAACTGTACATCAAATGGATGTGAAAACAGCTTTCCTAAATGGAGACATAGATGAGGAAATCTATATGGAACAACCCGAAGGGTTTGTTGTCCCAGGACAAGAAAGAAAAGTTTGTAGAATGGTGAAATCATTGTATGGTTCGAAGCAAGCGCCTATGAAATGGTATGAAAAATTTGGTGAGATCGTGCTGGCCAATGGCTTCAAAATTAATGAATGTGATAGCTGTGCCTATTACAAGGATAACGAGAGTGGCTATGTCATGATGACACTATATGTAGATGATCTACTTATTGCCGGAAGCAATGATAAAGTGATTAAATCTACCAAGGATATGTTGAAATCAAGATTTGACATGAAAGACATGGGACTAGCAAATGTAATTTTGGGAATTCAAATTTCTAGAACATCAGAGGGTCTCGCATTAAGTCAACCACATTATGTTGACAAGATCCTTGAGAAGTTTCTTAAGGATGACTTTGAGAAAGCTAGGACACCTGTGGATATTACTTTGCACCTATCCAAGAAAAAGGTGTAGTTGTTTCCCAATTGGAATACTCGAGGATAATTGGTAGTCTGATGTACCTCATGAGCTGTACAAGACCAGACATTGCATACTCAATTAGCAAGTTGAGTAGGTTTACGAGTAATCCGGGAGCTGATCACTGGAAAGCGATCATAAGGGTACTAAGGTACTTGAGGGGAACTCGAGACTATGGACTGCACTATGGAAGATACCCAGCAGTATTAGAAGGATATACTGACGCAAACTGGATATCTAGCAAGAAAGCACTTAAGTCTACGAGTGGCTATGTGTTTATATTAGTTGGAGCGACAATATCATGGAAATCCTCAAAACAAACGGTGATAACTCATTCCACGATGGAAGCTGAGTTTGTGGCACTAGATAAATGCGCCGAAGAGGCTGAATATCTACGTCAGTTTCTGGAGGATATTCCAAGATGGCCAAAGCTTGTAACTGCAATAGGGATTCACTGTGATAGTCAATCCGCTATTGGCAGAGCACAGAGCACGATGTATAATGGAAAGTCTCGTCATATACGACGACGACACAGTTCCATTAGACAATTGATCTCAACCGGAATTATCACTATTGACTATATATCGTCAAAAAATAATATCACGGATCCACTAACCAAGGGGTTATCAAGAGAAGTGATTGAGAAATCATCGAAAGGGATGGGCCTTAAGCCTATTGCTTAACGGCATCATGGTGGACACCCAACCATTGCTGACTGGAGATCCCAAGAACATGGTTCAATGGGATAACTAAATCATGATGACCAAATAACTGTGGGGGTAACCCTTGGCATGTTCCTATGATGAGGAAATAATGAGACCCGTAAGGTACGAGGTTAAGCTTTGAGCTTTTAATGATCTTTGATGAATACATGGAGTTCAGGAGTGAACGCATGGAATTCAGTTGAGTAAACGCGGGTTACTCTATAAAATAAAGATCACCTATATGGGAGAGAAGTGGGGCCGCTTCAAAGGAGAATTGTGAGGCATAATTCTTTAAAAACTCCTGCAGAACCAGGACGATGTTCCATGGCCAAAATGGACATAATCATGAGAACTGAATGAGTCAGGAAAGATATAGTGATGAGTATGTCATCATTTACACAAACGGTCGAACAGTTCAAGGACATCGCGTCATACTGTCTACCAGTAAAGTCGATATACTTATTCGAGCGAAAGTTCAAGGAGCATTCTCTACCTATCGTATGCTATATATCTGACCGTCGGAACTATCACCAAGTCAAGCTCCGCGTCTGTCTGTCTATGTGGTGCGTGCTACTAGACCATCAGTCTCATTTGTGGGGGATTGTTGGACAAACTTAGTATTTTAGACTAAGTTGTGAATCATTTTAAGGCTCTATATGAGTGAGACACATTATATGTTAGTGGTGTGTATTTATTGGAACGTATTCTCCTCTTCGAGCAGATTCCAACGCATATTTACACGCTCAAAATGAGTAAAAGATGAATGAGAACTGATGTTCCAAAGTTTTACCTTTTAATATGAAAAGTGGTTCATTACCACATCGAGAGTAGCACAAACCTATTCCTTAGTTTTTCTTATAAATACCATGTACCACATCGAAAAGAAAAATAAGTCCTTTCAAGCCTCTCTTTATAAATAGGGTCTTAGGGCATCAGTTTTATTAAGTCGAGGAAATAAGAGTCATCTCTTTCATTCTCGGTCTCTTTAGTCTTAAATTTTTTCAATATTCCGGTGATAGTTCTCGGGCTTATTTCAAGTTCGCTGAGAGTATATTCGATCTATCGATTATACTAGTATCTCGTTTTATCTTGGGAGGCTATCGACTCGCACATACGGTGAGAGGCGAAATAGCTTTAAGGAGACAGTTTCAACTGGACTCGAGGATCTCCCTTTGTTTATATCTTTTCTTTCTCTGTTTGATTTCGTTTACTCACGCACACACTTATATGATTTATATGTATTAACGCAGATTGTATTCACAGTAAGAACTTATTTCATTAATTGAAGTATTTTTATCACACTGGCAGGTTGCAGCAGTAGTCGTCAATCGGGTTAGGATTATTTTATAAAGATGGTGTTGACAAAAGATATTTTGTTGACTTAAAGATGGTTTATTAAATAAAAATATTTTTGGGCTGGACTAATATGATGGACTGAGCTTTTGTAACATTTAATTTAAACGAGATACCCGAACCTGTCTCGTTCAAACCCAACTCGCTAAACTCGCGAGTAGGCTCGAACCCGACCCGTGAAACTATCGAGTCAGATCCAGACACATTTTTGGGCTCGTTTACCTTTTTGGCCCGACTCGACTCATTTAACTTAAACTTGAGCTCGAACTCATATAAATTAAAATCGGCTCGACTCGGCTGGAATTACAGGCCTAGGCGTGGGTTTTGTTGACTATTTCATTTGAAAAGTACAACGTCTAAAACTGTATCAATTGTGTCACATGTATCATTTTCGTGATCTTTCAACTTTCATATATATATATATATATATATTTTTATTTTGAGATAATATCTTGAAATTGATTTATTGATTTATCTACAAAATCACGATAAAAAGTATATATATTTTTTGAGTTAAATGCATAGTATGTATTTGTAGTTACACAATTATGCACTTTGTGTACCTCAATTTTGATATCTAGCAAATTGTGTACTCGAACTTTTTAAGGTTTAGCAAATTGTGTACTTCAGTCAAATATGGTTAACACCCTTAACTATTAGAAGGTCAATTCAGTACTTTTATTCATTAAAACACAATATAAATAATTTGTTGTGTAACTTATTATTATATTTATAAAAGTTTGATCAACTTTGTTTACTAATTTGTATCAATTTATATTAATATTAAATTAATATTATGAAGTTGATTCGTTCTTGTACTAAATTTTAATTAATTACGAATTCTTTTATGATAAAACTTTTTTAAAAGTGAATGATGTTAAAATTAAAAAAAATGATACAAGTGCATTGCACCAGTGACATTTTTAACTTTTAAGTATACGTAAATGATAAGTCTGGAAAAAGAGAATTTATAATATATTTTAACATATAATTCAAATTTTTTAAATGATAGTTTTTTAATAAATAAAATATGCAAAGAAAAATGGTACATGATTTATTAGTATTTATAAGTTATTTACTTGTTTTAATTAAATAAAAAATGATCAAAAGAAGTTCAGCAAATATATTAAAATTATTAAAAGAAATATATATGTTTTATAATTATATGAACTATAAAAGAATCATTTGAAAAGACAACCATATCCTTGCAAACAGAAACAAATTAACGATATTGGTCAAATTTAACAGAAATATGTTATTTGCATGAATTCGCTAACTTTAGATATACACTAGATATAAAATTATGAGTACATAAAATGTACAAGTATGTAACTACGGGTACACGATATGTATTTAACTCACATATTTTTTTACAAGAACATATGAAACTTGCAACACAAAATGAAAGCGGAATGGACGATTTAATAAAGAGTTCTCAACAACTTACAAATAATTAAATACAAACTTGTTTATATTTTATTATCACCAAATCAGATTTCTTAACCACTATCAATAAAAAAGTTAATTAAATTGCCACATGAAATATTATATGCAGCAAACGACAATCAAGTTGGGTGAAAAGATTCGTGTTGGTATCTGAACTCCGGGAGAATCTCAAACAAGGAAGAAGAGACATAATTTATATAGCATGCAGCTCCAGCTGCAATCAAAGGGTTAGCTTCTATTCGAGTACTTGAGTTATCAGAGGTTTTGTTTTTGCCTGCCAGCCATGTTAATGGCTCTCATTGAAGTTATATAGAAGTCCACGAAATGGAGAACAAAAATATTGAATATCCGACAATGCTAATTTGTTGAGAAGAAGAAAAGGAACGGAAACGAGAGAGCACCCCTGATCTAAAACAATCTTATAGTTTAATAAAGCATTATTTCTTCTCTGGCTTTTAATGTCTATAGTATATTGTAATTACTGAGAATCTTTATAATCAGAGAAGAACCCTACAGTGATAAAATATCATTTAAAGTTGGGAGGTTAGGCGTTGCGCCAGTTAACAAACTAAAATTAGATGAGAATTAGGTAAGATATGATAGTGAATGGTATTAGAATGTTGTACTAAAATAGACACATATCTCCGACGAGGCAATGGGTGATCAGAATTAAATGTGCTATCCAGAGATGGTTTAGCATGTTAGCCACTCAAGCACACCTAATTCATCATCTTAAGAAACAGCATTGTATACTTTATAAATTGTTATAACAGTATTTTCTTATCTTCAATTACTTTGTGATATTTTTATTTTCTTAAAATATTTTTTTAATTAATTTCGACCTATTAAGTTCTAATATTGATTGAAGTGTTTGAAACAACAAAATAAATTATCAAAAATATTAATTTTCTATTTTTTTACAATTTTATCATCTTCTTATGAGAATATAATATATAGTTATTATTTTGTTTTAAATTTATATTTTGGAATAATTTTATTTAATGATTATCAAAAAAATTAATTACTAAATTTGTTGGGAGCTATTTATTTGTTTATGCATCAATTTTACAAATTTAAATTTGATATGACATATTATTAAAGTGCTATCAAATTATTTGTTTATAGTTTTGTTCTAAAAAGGATTTTAAAGAGAAAACTCGATGTTAGTAGTCTGCAGTAGTCTGGTTTAGCAAGATTCTTTTAGCCGTGCTTTCAATATTGTATGTTACTTTCTTACTATTTTAATTAAGATATTTTTACATAGATTAATTGATATTTAATTTAACATAATTTTTAAATATTTTGTTTTTCAAAGAATATTCTATATGTCAATTTAATTTTATTAAATTTCATAATAACTAAAATTAATGATACTGTTTTATTAATAAATACAGATCTTATTTTAAATTTTATAAAATCAAACCCTTATTATTTAGGACTTTTTTGAAAAATACACAAGACCAAAAATATTTTTATTGTTCAGTTATTTATATTATTGCTCGTATAACCGAAAATTCATATTTGTATTTAACATTTCAGTACACGAACACAATATTATAAAGGCAAATTTAGTATTGGTTTTGGGTTAAATTTTTGATAAACAATACAAAAAGCAATATTCCACGAAATAAAAAAAATTATTTAATAAATATATTAAAATTAAATTAATACATATCACAAATAAATATTATATATATAATCTTTAAATAATAAAATAGAAAAATATCTTAAATTTAAGTTTAATATGATTTGATTACACCTAATACTTATTATATACAAATTTAAGTTTAATATAATTTGATTACACCTAATATTTAAACTTAAGTTCTTCAATCATTTGATATTTATATTTACTATATACAAATATTTATTACTTGTTTAAGTAATTCATCTATTTTGTCATAGTTATGAAAGTCCTTCTAAACTTGGAAACACAACCCAACGGAACTCGATAACAAGAACCATGTAAAACCAACCATATCAACGACCCCAAACATCAACTCAATCTGGAGTTCGTAACGGTAAGGCAACGTGTACGATCCAAATTAATCAACGACTCTTGGCCTTTACATACAGGCTACAGCCGCCTCATACAATAACACATAAGCTACAAAGTAAGTAAATACAAAATAATTTAATATAGAAAATAAAATGGACGCATCAATGAAAAAAAACGAACTCCGAGTGGTGTATGGTTCTGAATCTCTATTCCTTTTTATCTTCACTAATCCATTCCCTCCCTTCAATTCCCTCCCCTTCTCCACACGATCTCTCTCTCTCTCTCTCTCGACACACACATATTACTACACACCACACGCATTTTCTAAATTTATGTAAATAGAGACTAGTGTATTGCTACTATCCACCATTGACTCACCATGTCTGTGCAGTCAATACCACACCTACTCTACTCATCTAATTCTGTGTTTTCAACCAACAGAGACTTCGTGTTTGTTGATTTTATAGGTCTCTCTGCTAAATCTAAACGCCGTGTTCGTACTGCTTCTGCTGTTTCTACTGTTAATAAGTTTCGTAACAGTAATTTCTCGCCGATTAGAGCTGTTATTGATCTCCAACGACTCGGAAATGCCTCACCACAGTCCTCGTCTAATCCCGACCGCAAGGTTGTTAATCTCTCTAAATCTCTCTCCCGATCATTTTGTATATGTAACTCTATCTGTATTTAGAAGATAATATGTTTTGTTTTTATTGCGATGATGCGTGAAGTATTTACAAATGATTAGGAATTCTCGTTTAGGTGTTGAATTCGGTTTAGCTTACGAAAAATTACTCGCGGTCAACGTTGAATTTGTCACTTATTAGTAGAAGTATTTTGTATACCTTTTTCGCGAGTTAAAAGCAAATTATTGCTTGTTAGTTATAATTTTGCATATTTACATTAGGAGAATAGACAAAATTTAATTGAAGAAGTTGCGACTTGCGAGTAATGTTGACTTCTGTGAAGTCAAATGACCAACTGATTTAAGTCAAAGCAAATAAGTATCTGTTTTATGTTCTTCAAAACTCGTATATGGAAGTGAGTTGAGTTGATGAGTTGTTGATATACATAAACGGAACAACTGGACTTATAAGTTAGTTTGGGACCTATAATTTGTGATAGTCCTTGGTCAACTATTTGCATGTTTTGTATATAGAAAGTAGACATGTTTAAGTTAAGGTGTATGTTTTAAAGGCTGCACACATGGAGGATATACTGGCGGAGAGAGGGGCATGCGGAGTTGGATTTATTGCTAATTTGGAGAATAAAGCATCTAATAGTATAATTAAGGATGCTCTTATTGCTCTTGGCTGCATGGAACATCGTGGGGGTTGTGGAGCTGATAATGACTCCGGTGATGGTTCGGGAGTCATGAGTTCCATTCCTTGGGGACTTTTTAATGATTGGGCTGAAACACAAGGTATTGCTCCATTCGATAAGTTGCACACAGGTGTTGGGATGGTTTTTCTACCCAGAGATGATGCCCAATGTGCAGCTGCCAAAACAGGTTTGTAATTAAGATTCAAGCCTTACAAATCACTGAATTGCTTTATCTTCTTTTCCATAAGTATATGTATATGTATCCAATGATTATTGTGCATGCACGGGGGTGGGGGGGGTGTTTGTTTCAGGGAAAAATAACGGAAACATATCACCTTAAGCGTGAATTTATAATGTTGAATGAATGTTCTTATTTTTTTAAATTTTGTTGCATGATAGAAGTATGAAAACTACTATGTCATTATATATTATAGTTTTAATAGTATGAAGAGTGATATATGATTCCCAAGGACCCATAAACTAATAGTATATATTTAGTTTGAATTTTTTATTCTTATTTGTCACTTAATGAAAGAAAAAAAGATTATTCCACAAGGTCATATTGCTTAATAGACAATACGGACAAAAATTTGTCTGCTGGTCTTCCTCTCTATTTTTAGTTTTTTATTAAAAGGTGTAAATTGTAATAATACTAAGTTTGACAGTAGTACACATTTTTGTTCGTAGTAGCACATGTTAAATAGTGCATGGCTCTCATATGCTAAGCCGTCATTGTTTTTCAGCTCTAGTGTAAAAGATTTTAATGTCTTCTAAATGTTAATCTGTTTGCTGGTGTAGCTATAAATACTATTTTCAAACAAGAGGGTCTTGAAGTGATTGGATGGAGGCCAGTACCTGTAGATACTGCCGTAGTTGGTTACTATGCAAGAGAAACCATGCCAAATATTCAACAAGTTTTTGCCAGGGTTATTAATGAAGAAAATGTTGATGATATCGAAAGAGAACTGTATATTTGCCGAAAATTAATTGAAAGAGTGGCAAACTCAGAATCTTGGGGAAATGAGTTGTATTTTTGCTCTTTGTCCAACCAGACTATAGTTTACAAGGGGATGTTGCGTTCAGAGGTTCTAGGAAAATTTTACTATGACCTCCAGAATGATCTCTATGAGACCCCTTTTGCCATTTATCATCGGAGGTACAGCACAAATACCAGTCCCAGATGGCCACTTGCTCAACCAATGAGGTTGCTTGGTCATAATGGGGAGATTAACACCATACAGGTTACAAAATATATTTAACCATGTGAGTTGTCTTGCATATTAAATTAGTTCTTATTTGATTCTTATATTAAATCTTAAATTTTCATTTAGGGAAACTTGAATTGGATGCAATCACGGGAAGCCTCACTGAAATCGTCTGTTTGGCGTGGTCGTGAAAATGAAATTCGCCCTTTTGGCAATCCAAAAGGATCGGACTCTGCAAATCTTGATAGTGCAGCAGAGGTACTCTCTCTCTCTCTCTCTCTCTCTCTCGTTTCTCTCTCCCTCCCTCTCTCTCTCTATCACAATAATTTTGTTTATATTGTATAGTTCATGCATCTGTTAAAAAGAAGTAAAGCATACATAGAGTTGATTGCACTGGGACACTTATATATATATGTATATATATGTATGTATGTACGTAAATATCTCATCCTGATTATAGTTGCTACCATCATCAATTTCACAATTTCATATTATCTTTTTAACATTTTAGTCTGTGAGCCTATCATTATATACATTATTATGCGAGATAGGAATTAAATGGTGGAAACATATTTGAGTCTATTTTGTTTATCCATGATGTTACACGGAGTTGCTTAATCTGTAGAAGTTCAGCAAGCTTCTTTAATATTCAGGACCTGGCCGAACTACCATTTTATTTTATAATGATTCCTTCTTTTTTTAAGGGGAAAAGCAAATAACTGAATATTTCGTGTCTGGGTTGAGCATTGTCAAGGATACAAGGCAAATATATAGTTTTGCATGTTATTGTTAATTTGCATGTATACAATTGGCATTTTGCTACTACAGGAAGAAAATGGTATATTATCATCCACTATCACAAATGTGTTTTAATAGTGACATTGAAATATGGAGTAGAATGTGTGATGATTACTTCTAGACCTTCTTAGTTAAGATCTATTACAAAATGAATATTTATGGTAAGCATCTTTGTTATGTTCTAAACTGGAAAAGTAGACAATAAATTACATAAGTGTTTTGGTATACCTGAGAATATTTTTTTATAAGCGTCTTTTTCTTTCTACTGTTGGCAAGGCTTTGTATAGACTACTGTGATGCTTTAAGAACGTGTACAATTAGGTTTCTCTCCTAATCTCTTGTTATGAACGTGCTTCACGTCTTTACCTCACCCCACTGGCCTGTAGCTCTTGTACTTGTGCAATTATGCATGTATAGATGTACTTGATAGCTTTTGGCTTTAGTAAGTAATTAGCTGTTAAGCCAGTAATATCCTTGAACTTTCTATTATTACCTAAAACTATGCAATTATCATGCAATCAGTTATAGACTCTGAATGTGGCTTTTGAGGATTTGATAAGGAACATGCCTTCATCTTGACAATCATGAATTCACATGGGAATTTAACACACGATTAAGCACAAACATGAAACATGTATGCAGTTTAAGCTTTCCATATTTGGGCCTGAGGCCTGTAATGAAAGTCTGAAACAGATACATTACCCTAGCGTAGTAGTTTTGCTTAGCTTATTTAGCTTCCTTTCAACCTTTTCCCTTCCTTTTATGAAGTTATGATCTATATGCCAATTTATGATTTTATGTGCATAGCGGAAATCTCTCTCCCTTGGTCCGATCATCATTTCTTTATTTCTAGTTTCTGCTGACTAATAGAGTTTATTCTTATTTTGTCAAGTTGCTGCTTAGGAGTGGCCGAACGTCTGAGGAAGCTTTGATGATCCTGGTTCCAGAGGCATACAAGAATCATCCAACATTGACAATAAAATATCCCGAGGTATCCTTCTTAATTTTTTAAGTCAGCCAAGTAGTGTCCATTTATATGTCCTTGGCATAAAGATTCATTATTAGTTTTTATTGGCTATATTGATTTAATGTCGATATAATATGACAATGGTACTGTATGCACTTGCACCTGAGTCTCACTTGGATATTCTATGTTGAATGTATCAAGTAGGATTCCTAATATAAACGAATATCATCTACCTTTGTTTTCAGGTTGCTGATTTTTATGATTATTATAAAGGTCAAATGGAGGCTTGGGATGGACCTGCCTTACTCTTGTTTAGGTAAAATTTTCCTTAGCACCTTTTGATGCCTACCAGTAATCTGAAAGAAATTGCATATCTGAAATTCCAAGAAATTGTGTTTATATCCTGCAAGATAAGCAAAAAAGAAATTTGATTGAAAATATACCTACTTAAAATGCTCACTAGGGTGGACTAAGCAAACACACCCAAATCTCCGCAGAAAATTAAACAATCTTCTTTTATCCGTGACATCTAATATCGTTGTTCTCTTAAATGGCCTTCTTTTAATTATGAAATTTGGAAGGGCGCAGATTTTTAAACAGTCTTATGTGCATTTCCTTTTTTTTAGCTCATAACTTGGACTCTAAAAATTATTATTTCTGCTGATTTTCTCGAATTTCTTTTTTAATAATAGTGATGGAAAAACAGTAGGCGCCTGTCTTGATCGGAATGGACTTCGTCCTGCTAGATATTGGCGGACAATAGACAATGTCGTATATGTTGCATCTGAGGTGTGTATGGTGAATTTATCACATAAATTTCCTTGAATGTCAAAATCATTAAACCCCTGTAAAATCTAAGCTAAGCATAAATCATTAATGTATTCTACTTAATCCCTAAATATATTACTGCATTAGTGTTTGTCTTGTATGCTTCTGTTATTATATTGTTGTACTAATTTCCGTCACCAAAGTTGTTATATCGCAACGTTTGCAAGGGGGGGGGAGATACCTTTGTGACGCAAACCTGCAGTCTACCAGTTTGTTGAGTTGGTGTTGTGAAGTCAAGATTAATGGAGTGTGCTAAAATTTAGAAGATTTCACTTTTAAAAGAACCTATGTTGAATTTATTGACAATAACAACTAATAATAATGGAATGAAGTATTTATTGTAATAAATGTTATGTATAAAAGAATCTAATTCACTAGCAAAGGTTTGACGAGTATAATAATTTTACTCAAAACCAAAGGTTTATCTATAAAAGAATGTTACTTATATACCAAGAGATTGTAATAGAAAGCTGACGATTTGTCTACCTATACATCATGACTACGATTGGAAGAAGAAATAGAATACATAAGACGGTGCAAGTTCCAAATCTTTTTATAGATAATATGGGAAATGCCTTTTAAGAACTCAAGTGCAATTAGCTTCTTTGTAATTTAAAATGCATGATATGCATCACGGGATTCTGCTGGTTGGGAGCATCTGATTACTAGAATATCCTATGAACATGTTGGTGCGATTATGAAATGCACTGGTTAGTAGTAAATGCCAGAGTCTTCCTTGACTGTGGGTTTTTTGACAAGTCGTTAAATTAAACAACTTAAAAAGTGTAACAAACACAATGATGTACCCAAGTTGTCTGTGGCCATGAAGGACTTGGTTTGACTCCAGTACAAAAGTTGACGAAAGAACAAATTGTACGACACAGTATATTTTTTAAAAGGTCAAAAACTTGAAGGGTTTAGACTTTAGACACACCATCTGAAATTTTATTTTTCATTTTCTTCCTGAGATGATTTTTTTGCCTGATTTTGCTGATTCGGATATGATATGTTGAAACTTGAAGCAATTACGGAAGCATGCTTGCCATATGTCACATTTGAGGTGTTATTGTAATCGTCTTGATATGATCATACTTTTTCCATATTGATCTAGGTCGGTGTTGTTCCTATGGATGAGTCGAAAGTTATAATGAAAGGCCGGCTAGGTCCAGGAATGATGATAACTGCTGATTTAACAAGTGGCCAGGTTTGTACATAAGTATAATCGAATAGACTTGTTTCTGTATGTATTTTTTAAGTATCATGTTTTTTAACATATCTATATACACTGCAATATGCTTACGGTTTATTATGTTGGGTTGCATGTAAATTTCGATATTGATTTATTATAGGAACTAAAAGTTAACAGACGATATTTTGTCACCATATAGTTTCACCTTTTTTTTAAGCTCACATTTTAATGCAATCCCCTTAGAGCATTTATTGGTTTTGTATGAATGTAGGTACCTGCCTGTCTTTGCTTGCTTACTATTGTAGCTTTATTTGAAGATTCAGTTTTTGTTATGATTATAATTTTTGTTGAATGTCTTTCTCCAAGCTAGGAGAGTAGCACAAAGTGTAATTCCGTAAAATCAAATCAGGGCTTTCTATCTGAATCTGCTTCTCTAATTTATGTTATAATATTTCAGTTGATTAATAAAGCTTTTCATCTTCCTTAAATATTTTACCTGGAATCTGGACTATTACGCTGATGCAAAAACCAGACAAAAACTGTTATTTTGTGCATATGTTGCATTCTGATTTTCAAATTCCAAAATATCAACAGGTTTATGAGAATACGGAGGTTAAGAAACGTGTTGCATCATTAAATCCTTATGGAAAGTGGTTGAATGAAAATATGCGATCCTTGGAGCCTAAAAAGTTTCTCTCGACAAGCACCATGGAGAGTGAAACAATACTAAGACGGCAACAGTAAGGATTTTAAATTGCATCTTCATCTAACTGTGCTTATATTAATTTTCTGCATGTAGGTGCTATACACATGCAAATCTTGTTGCTATATGACTGTTAATTTAGCAAATAATTAGATGTTGAGATGAATATAGAAGTTGTGTGTTATTAGCATATAATCTCATTAGCAGAAGTTTTAATAGTAGTCAGGCGTCTAAATTGTAAAATCTCTTTTAGCATGCATGTTTGGGGGCTAAAATTAAACCTATAATCAGGTCAGTAATTTTTATTTCAAGTTCGTCTGATATGTAAACTGTATATTCCTGGGATTCTATAGATTTGATTGTCATCTTGAGGTAACTGGTAAGCTCTTCTTTGTGTTTTCCGTTGAGTGTTTATAAGAAGATTGTGGCCAAATGGGTGGCTTGCTTTTAGAACTTTAGGATAAATCACTACGAAAAATGTCCACAAATATGCCCTTCACATTTCCTTTAATATCTTTGAGCTTCTATTGCAGAATTGAATTTTAGACGAATATCATGATTTGATCATCTCGGTATGTATATTGAGCTTGATGAGAATATGATTATTGTTAGATTGGAATGTGTAATTTTGTACCATATGCTTTTAGTTGTTTGATAATTGGTATGCTAGTATGATTCCTTCTTGCAATGTATTCTCTTATATAATTCTTATAGAAAGAAAGAGAATGTCAGTTTGTTGTTATCGTGGTTTTAATAACATGGAATCATGTTATATATCCCATTGTTTTTTGCTTTAATGTTCTGATTTGATGCACCGAGTTCGGTCTTTGGATACTCACTAATGAAAATTCTTTATCTGTTTGTGATGACTGTAATTCACGGAAATCCGTTCTCATTTTAACTTGAGTATTAAAATACGCAGTATCTCAAATATTTTAATTCTCTTTGATTTAAACAGAGCACATGGCTACTCCAGTGAAGACGTTCAGATGGTCATTGAATCTATGGCTGCACAAGGGAAGGAGCCTACATTCTGCATGGGGGATGATGCCCCATTGGCAATACTATCACAGAAGTCACATATGCTTTATGATTATTTCAAGCAAAGATTTGCCCAGGTTTACAAAGTTTGCTTTAGCTACTTCTAATTTGTCATGGATAAGCTTGCAAGAGGGACTGCAATATCACATATTTCTAGTTCTTCTATATTAGTATTACCCTAAAATGTGACAACTATAATTTCATTTTGTGTGTGTATAATATCATGTTTTGTTTAATAAAGTTAGATGACTGCAACGAAGATTCAGGGAGAAAGGATTGTTTGTTTAGTCGAATTAACATTTGATGCATCTAAAATATGGTTGTCCATAAGTACATCAAACCCATCAAACCCTGTTTCTTTAAATGACTTGTGTAACTGGACGTACAAATCATAGATGTCAATGTGATTCCATTTGAAAGTATCAACACAATGTATACTCTTTTAGTGATGAAAGAATAACAGATGTCACTAGTCTGTATTAGTATCGAGTGAATTAATGACCTGTGCAAGAAATTACACCCTTAAATCCCTCATCTAGCCTGAAGAAAGGATATTCCCTTTTTTTCCATTGTTTTATGAACCGCCGGTTATGGCAGTGTTTATCTTATGTACAGAAATCACACCTCTTCTATTAAGACGAGTATTCCACGTCAGATCTTATTACGATACGAATGTAAAATGTAGGACCTTTTTCACTTCTGCTTCTTTGATGATTGTTGGTTAGCTAAAATTATTAAGCTTTGAGACTCCATGATCAAACGATATAAGGATACATGTAGTAGTTATACTTATGCATTAAAGTGAGCTAGGGGTTCAAAGAGTCCTAATATTGTAGCTGGGGGCTTGGGTGGTTTTCGAGATTTTGCATTTCTTTTTTTTCTTTTTTTTAATTCTGTCAGTATGGTAATACGAATTTTCAGGGAATCTTATTTGATACATAAGTAGTCATGACGATAAAGTTCCATATCTCTCAAAACTTCAAATATAAATGATACAGAGTAAGAACTAGGATCTAAGAGATATTCTACATTGCAAAAGGAATTTTAGGTTACAATTGGGTTTATTGTGTTATAATTGGGGTGAAATTTTGTTCTTGCCATACAGGTGTGATTAGACCAATGTGCTGTTTGTACGTGAAACTTATAGAAACTCGTAAGAAACCAAACTTAAAATGTGAACCGCCTGAGAATCATAACAAATCACTAAATTCATGTACACCAATCACCAAATATTATATATCGCTCTAAAGTTTTGGTGATTTTGTCGAATTATTGTTGTGATTTGTTTTATTACTCACCTTTCTCATTTTAACTTAATTTTCATTGGAGTATGACTATATATATAAATATATATATATATATATATATTTATATATAATATTGTCTGTCTTTATGTCAACTGAATTAGTTAATCGGCTTTACTGCATTATGTTTTTGGTTTTTGTCATTGTGGTTCATATTTCTTGAACAGGTGACTAATCCAGCTATAGATCCACTTAGAGAAGGATTAGTAATGTCACTGGAAATCAATCTTGGGAAGCGTAGAAACATATTAGAGGTTGGACCTGAGAATGCCTCTCAGGTACATAAGCTTTTTCTTTTCTTAATGAGTGCCTTTTACTTCAATATTTCCATTAATTTTCTGGATTCATGATTGCTTTCCATGTGATGCTTGTTGTTTTTCATATGATAAGAACTCCTACGTTTATGCGATGTACATATGTAGGTTTAGTTTCTGTGATTGTAGGGTTTAATAATTTCTGATTAACTTGTATCCGCTTTCATTGGGCCTGAATCTCTCTGACATTGCACTAGGTGAGTTTGTCTAGCCCTGTTCTTAATGAAGGGGAGCTTGAGTCCCTATTGACGGATCCCAGCTTGAAACCCCAAATTCTACCTACCTTCTATGACATAAGGAAGGGTGTTGATGGTTCATTGGAGAAGACATTATACAAGCTTTGTGAAGCAGCAGATGAAGCTGTTAGAAATGGTTCTCAATTGCTAATTCTCTCCGACAGATCTGATGAACTCGTGAGTACCTTTTGGGAGTATTCTAATTTATATCTAGCATATAAATGTGATTTGTCTAATACTTTGTTGCCTGTAAGGAACCAACTCGGCCTGCAATTCCGATACTTCTGGCAGTGGGTGCTGTTCATCAGCATCTAATTCAGAATGGTCTGCGGATGTCAGCTTCCATTGTTGCGGACACAGCTCAATGCTTCAGTACACATCATTTTGCTTGTTTGATAGGATATGGTGCAAGGTTATCTTCTCTTCTCATCACAGTTTCTATTTGGACTTTCTGTATAGTGTTGGAATATATTTATTTGGTTCACCGCCAGGTTTTTATGTCTTGAATATTATAGTTTTATTTGTTTGACAAAATTGAACTCGTAATACTTATTACAGTAATTTATTTCAGCATCTAAAATGTACTCTACTCTTTTCCTGACGGGGATCTATAATTGGCCCTAGGAATACAAATCATATGATTTTATATTACAGTACAATAAAGGGTAGTGCTATGTTTGCTGGCCATTTCCCAGAATAAGTGATACATTGGTGCTGTTATCTAACTATTTAGTAGGATTGTTGAAACTATTGATACTAGTGATAAAATCTAGTAATCCTCCTGATTAAAATAGTTAGTTTTTAAGGTCTTAGATCTATGCTATCCTCATTTTTTTGGTTCAAGAATATTCAGGAGGTGCTCTTTGTTTGGATCCCTCATTTTGCATCTACTTGATCAGTCATTTATGTTTGCAGTGCTGTATGTCCATACCTAGCACTAGAGACATGTCGACAGTGGCGCCTGAGCAACAAAACTGTGAATCTGATGCGAAACGGGAAGATGCCAACTGTTACAATTGAACAGGCTCAAAAGAATTACTGCAAGGTTTGTACAATGTTGCTTGAAGATGTGGATTATTATCCATCATCCTTTTCCCATAAAATATTGGTTCAAAGCATTCTCTGTCGCACCTGCTGATTACAGTATTTTATTTGTGGAACTCCACACTGATGTTTTCATTGCCGATTAAGTCTGCTAGCTCGCTACGTATTGGTATCTGTACTTAATAACTATAATAAGCAAACTAGAGCATAATTATATACTACTAAGGAATATTCTATGTTTTAATATACAAACTACCCTACAAAAAATCTAAGGATCCCGTCAACAACAAATTAATATTAAGAGTTTGTATTATTAGTTTTAAACAATACATGTTATTAATTAGGCTTATATTAATTTAAAATTAAGATAACTATTATAAAAATATAACTAATATCTTAGAAAATATTTATAATATAAGGACTTTTAATATATTAAAAGAAGCCTATTGCGCATGTTATAAGCTAGTAAAGTAGTATCTGTAAAACAATGATCTGATGGTAAATAGAAGTCATGGGTCAGATAAAGGAGTTTTGAGTAACTAGCTCTCTTAAAGCTCTAAGGGCTTGGACTTGATTGGGTCACACATTTTTTTATATAACACTCTCCCTCCCTCTTACGGGTGGACAAGCAAACTGCTAGCAGCACCAAAGAAAAGAATTTAAGTCTGAATCCAGGGATGGGTGAATCCAAACCCAATATCTCCTTATACCTGAGCTCTTGTACCATCTTAAGTAACAGGTAGTTATATTTATGGTTATATGATAATGTGTTTTATTCCTTTGGACTTGGATATGATTGATTCAGTCAATTGCCCCTATCCCAAGGGTTAAAAAAATTCAGCAGTCCTTGTTGTATCTTCTTGATTTCACAAGCACTGTCTTGGGCCTCATTTCCTATTTAAAAGTTAAAATTATAATGAGCATGAAATATGCACATACTATTAATCTGTGTGTGAAGAATTTCAACACACTTCCTAGTTTGAGATGAGGGATTTTTGGCAATTACCTAATGTTTAAAATTAGTCGGTTTTTGCCCGAGATGAACATATGTGCGGTTGAATGTATATGGAGTTGGGGGGGGGGGACTAGTAAGTAGTAACTGAGGCATAATAAGTTGAAATCTAACAAGGTAAATAATAAATAGCAGAAATTCTCATTATAAGCAACTATACAAGGTGGAAATTGCATAAACTGCATTTGGTGGCCCCTAAAAGACTCCTTTAAAATGATATCTTATTGGTTCTACTGAAGGGCTGACGTGTGGTTATCAAATAATAACAAATTAATGATCACTTTGTATTGAATTTGTGACCTGAAATTTATCTGTTCATTGTTTTTTCAGGCAGTTAAATCTGGTCTACTAAAAATTCTGTCGAAAATGGGCATTTCATTGCTTTCAAGGTATGGCCTCTTTTGACTATCCCTTTTGGACAGCAGGGTTAAATGCCTACATTTATTTCAGATTGCTAAGATATGTTCTTTCTTCAAATCTAGTTATTGTGGGGCACAGATATTTGAAATATATGGACTTGGAAAAGAAGTAGTAGATCTTGCATTTTATGGAAGTGTATCGAGAGCTGGTGGATTGACTCTTGATGAGGTAAAAAGCACATAAAACAATGAAGGATCTTGTTTGTTCAGCTTTGGGATCTATATTATGGGAGAATGCAAATTTTTGAATAATAGAGTTTTAATTGTTGTGAGAATGCATTTCATTTTGCTAATCTAATGATTATTTCCTGGTAGCAAAGGAACATGAACATGCTCTCCTAGGTAATTTACTTCTGAAATTTTGCCTTAGTATGCACAAACATAGGATTTTTTTTATAGAAACTAATTATGGAGTTGTTAGGTGTCTAATGTAACTTTCGTACTTGATTGTTCCGTTTTTAATCCAATCATGAATGTATTTAAATACAGTTAGCAAGAGAGACTTTGTCGTTTTGGGTGAAGGCATTTTCTGAGGATACAGCTAAGCGACTCGAAAATTTTGGGTTTATACAAAATAGGCCAGGAGGTATTTTATCATTCCCAGCATGATATTATATTATTTCTAAGAATTTATATTAAAACATGCACTATTAGTTACTGTAACATGCATGATATGATGACTTTTTTGCTATACAAAAATTCTTACATGATCTACTCTATATCTATATTTGTGATGCATCTGAATCTGGAACTAGCGTACTACGTACTTCAAAAAACTGAGTAGCATGTATGCTAATATGTGTGCAGTATTAACAATATTCCTCAAGTCTGTTGTCATGTAAACAAAAATAAAGAATGTTGATCGCCTATTACCTGAAGCAGCATTATACGGGATATGAAATGTTTCAACTACAAATCTGCTTCTGAGTATCTTCTTTATTTGCATTTTAGATTTAGCTATTTTAAGCAGTTTATGAAAAAGCATTTGTATCTTCTACATAAATCTGATGTAATTACTGCTGCTTAATTAGCTCAATTCTTGTGTGAATCTTTGAGATGTTTGATTTTCCAACCAAAAGAAAACCTCTACATGAAAGATTATGTTTTTATCATCGTTCCCACTGTTCAGATTAATGCCAGTGTTACTTAGGAGGAGAGTCTATAATTAATTACCATGTCCATCTCTTTGTACGTATTATATCTAAACAAATCTGAAACTGTTACAAATATTTAAGTAGAACTTGTTTCTTGGCATGGATGCAAGTGAAGTACTACAATATTATTTTGGAGGCACGTTAGTACTAACTTGTCTAAGAACGGATTGAGCTTCATTTATTGATTTGATATTTTCCGCGCGCTTATTATATGACATTGATGTGTTCATTACCTTAATATTGGTCTATAAAACTACATAGAGCGCTAATTAGTTTCGTATAATTATCAGGGGAATATCATGGAAACAACCCTGAGATGTCAAAGCTGCTTCACAAAGCAGTACGCCAGAAGGTCGAGAGCGCATATTCAGTTTACCAGCAGCATTTGGCTAATCGACCTGTTAATGTAAGTTGGAATCGTATAATAAAATAATTTGTCTTTTGAGAAACATCTAGTTCATAAAAAAATTGCCCCTGTCACGTTTGCGCCACATAAGTTTTTTGAATAGCTTCAAAATGGGTGCAGAAAAGCACCATATGCTTACAGAGATTTAAGAAGTAGCTGATTAAGAAATTTGAACATGCAGCGTTAAATTCTTTAACTTAACTCTTATCATAAGATATTTTATGAGTATTTCTAAAGAGTTTTATTAATTCCTTTTTAATAATGTTTGCTGTAGGTTTTTCGTGATCTTCTGGAGTTTAAAAGTGATCGTTCCCCAATTTCAGTTGGAAAGGTTGAATCTGCTGCATCTATCGTTCAAAGGTTTTGTACTGGTGGAATGTCTCTTGGAGCAATTTCTAGGGAAACACATGAAGCAATCGCAATTGCAATGAACAGAATAGGTGGTAAATCTAACTCTGGTGAAGGGGGGGAGGTAATATATTCAGTATCTATGCTCAATGTATAACATATGTCAAATTCGATTATTATGCGAGATGTTATAACATACAGACACTGTTTTAAACAGGATCCTATTCGCTGGAGCCCTCTCACTGATGTTGTTGATGGGTACTCACCCACACTACCTCATTTGAAAGGGCTACAAAATGGGGATACAGCAACAAGTGCCATCAAGCAGGTTAGAATGCCTTGACATTCTTCCGCCAAAGCCAATTTATATGTTTTTTTCTCATATAAAGTAATTTAATATACAAGGAATTAAGATCATTTCCTAATTTTTTTTTATTAGTGTGGGATTCACAATGCCTTGACATTCTTCCGCCAAAGCCAATTTATATGTTTTTTCTCATATAAAGTAATTTAATATACAAGGAATTAAGATCATTTCCTAATTTTCATTAGTGTGGAATTCACAAAATATATTACCTGTATTGCATGTTTGCTTTACGAAGTTTGTTGTCTTTTTAGGTTGCCTCGGGACGTTTTGGTGTCACTCCTACATTTTTGGTCAATGCTGACCAAATAGAAATCAAAATCGCACAAGGTGCTAAGCCTGGTGAAGGTGGGCAATTGCCTGGGAAGAAAGTTAGTGCATATATCGCAAGACTAAGAAACTCCAAACCCGGGGTTCCTTTGATTTCTCCTCCTCCACACCATGACATTTATTCCATTGAAGATCTTGCTCAATTAATTTTTGACCTCCATCAGGTGCTTCTTTTTATATTTTTCTTATGAACTTGACTGCACATCTATTCTACTATATGATTATATCAAAAGTCAGGTCTCTAAAGTTTTTGTTGAATACACAGGTCAATCCTAAGGCTAAAGTCTCTGTTAAACTTGTGGCTGAAGCTGGAATTGGGACAGTGGCTTCTGGGGTTGCAAAGGGCAATGCTGATGTTATACAGGTATCTATGAGTGATTACCTCCACATGCGACTTATTACTTTAGTTCTTCCATCATTTTTAATTATAATAGAAATTGTATAGATTAATATTAAATAATTTATTAGTGATTTGAAGAATCATAATTGCACCTACATTGACTTATTTGCATCATGAGATAGTCAAATGAGTAAAAGCTTGCTAAGCAGGTGCAGATGAATCATGGCTTGAAATTCTGTCAACCGGTCAAAGCTTCATTTAGTTGACCGCTGCATTTTAATGTGTGTGTGCATACAAGAGTAAGTTATAGCATGTGGAAATGTGTTTACACTAATAAAGTTAACTCTTACGAAAAATTTGGAAAGTAGATAAATCATCTCTTGTAGATGTATAAGTACATGTTTCATAACATTTTTTTAATGATATACAGCAAATACAATATTCTTAGGTCTTGTCAATAAAACATTATCACAACTAATGAACACTTTTGCATTTATGGTTGGCAGATATCCGGACATGACGGAGGAACTGGTGCCAGTCCCATAAGTTCCATTAAGCATGCTGGTGGTCCTTGGGAACTTGGGCTTACTGAGACTCACCAGGTAGCTTATTGCTTACTTTTGATAGGCTAAATTTTTTCTTTTAAAAAAATTGTTAATCGCAAAACCTTGCTGTGTTAGGAGGTTAATTGAAAATTGGATCATATATAACTTTAGCAACCCCCCTCACTCAAAAGCTTACTTTGATAAATCAGTGGATGACCAGGGGCCCATCTTTAAGGCAATACTCAACCTGTGCTCTGATACATATATAAAGTTATTAGCTTTCCTATAACATCAAAGTGTTAAAAGGAGGACTTAATTGTTCCACTGACCAGGGGCCCATATTTAAGGCAATACTCAACCTGTGCTCTGATACATATATAAAGTTATTAGCTTTCCTATAACATCAAAGTGTTAAAAGGAGGACTTAATTGTTAAGTAACCAGTCCGTCTAAAACCTTAAGGTGGTAGAGGAATGCCTGAACAGGATCTTATACTCTTTAACACTCCCCCTTAATCGTACGATACTTTTCGCTACGATTGACAACGACAAATGCAACCAATATCAACAAACAATATTTAAATTAAATAAATGGGGGTGGGAGGACTCGAACCCGAGTCCCTCCCTAAACCGAGCTCTGATACCATGTTAAGTAACCAGTCCGTCTAAAACCTTAAGGTGGTAGAGGAAGGCCCGAACGGGATCTTATACTCTTTAACATTAAATGGATCGCATGTATATTTTTTAAAAGGATATGTCAGATCATGATATTCTTAAAAAAATCTGCAATTATCCAATGCTTTTGGCTGAATATAAGAATTGTCATCATTACTTGGATCCATAATTGTGATGCTCATTTGCAGACACTAATTGAAAACGGATTACGAGAAAGGGTCATTCTTAGAGTTGATGGTGGATTCAAAAGCGGAGTGGATGTTATGATGGCTGCTGCAATGGGTGCTGACGAATATGGATTTGGTTCTGTTGCAATGATTGCTACTGGATGCGTAATGGCTCGCATTTGCCACACAAATAATTGCCCAGTTGGTGTTGCCAGTCAGGTAAGCCTTAAATTCTAATGTACCTTGAGCTGTAGGCAAGATAAAGCAACTCCCATGCGGGTTATCATTAATATTTAAATATATTTGATTCATTTTATATCAGAGAGAAGAATTACGAGCACGTTTTCCCGGTGTTCCTGGTGACCTTGTCAACTACTTTTTGTATGTGGCAGAGGAGGTAATCACTCGTCTTAAATTATTATATTTTTCCCATTATGTTTACCTAATTATTCACCCAGTTAATGGCTTGTTGGGGTCCGAGACTTGAACCTAAACGCTTTAAATGCAGAAGTGAATAGATATTTTCTTAAAGAGTTGAAATTTGAATATTTTTTATGAATCTTAATTTTTAAATCAGTTTTCCTTTGATAGAAAGAAAAGAATTGAGATAAGAATAAATTGGAATTTGTACTATTATATGGACATGTTATTTATAATACGCATTGCCTCGTTCATTTTGTTCAGACGAATTTTAACTAGAGCTTATTTCGACTAGTAAAATAGAAGTGCTCATCCCTCCCGTTAATCTTCTTTTTTCAAAAATTTTATCATAAAAACTTTGCAACTTCTTACTTTCACTCCTCTTTCATTATGTACCTCTTTTAACTTTAGCTTCACCTTTTTTTTCTTAAATGATAATGCTTCATTAAGAATAAACGTCATCAGATAAAACAGATAAACTCATACAGTAGGAACATTATCCCAGCTGGAAAAGCAATCCGGATAGGAATAGGCTGCTCTAGAAAATGAGTAAGCAACTACATTACCATATCAATACACCAAACATGTCTTAAAAACCAAAAAGATACATCATAGTAGTCGAACTGTGAACCGCTTGAACCAACCAACACTTAGCAATCAGTCTCACCTATAGCAGCACCCCAACTGTTGGTCTTAACCCAGATTACTGCCTCCTTAACCAATTCGTTGCACCGAGTGAATTGTAGCCACTGAAATGTAATTAACCCCATTTCTTTTCTCTTCCAGTTTACAGGTAATGTTCTTGTTTTCCTGTGCTTTTTTAATGTGTTAATTTATAATCATTCCAGGTGAGAGGCATGATGGCACAACTGGGATATGAGAAACTGGATGATATAATTGGACGCACTGATTTGCTGAGACCTCGGGATATTTCACTAGTGAAAACTCAGCATCTTGATCTCAGCTACATGCTTTCTGTATGTTGTTCGATTATCAGTTTAGTCATGTAATGTGATATCATAGTCGTTGTAATGGCTGTAGTTTATGATTAATCTTCTTCACTTGCGTTGTTTTCTCTCTAGAATGTTGGGTTACCAAAGTTGAGCAGCACTGAAATCAGGAAACAAGATGCTCATAGTAATGGACCCGTGCTGGACGATATATTACTTGCAGATGCAGAGGTAATTTATCTTGTCACAATCAAATGAGGTTGAAGCTGGAAAAACAACAGTTTTCCGCTTCATTATTTCATGCAAAACACATTTTAAACCCGGTGCTTAAGAATGCTTTCTTTTTTGTTGCTCTGGGGTTTACGTTTTCCCACAGTTTTGGGAATTGGAAGGAAAAAGTTAAATCTACCTGGTTTTATATAAATAAAAACAGGTTCTCATAGCTTCAAGTTATACTAGGAGGTACCTCATGGCCAAATCTAATAATCCGATCTCGATTCATCGTTATAATTAGTACTACTAGTATATATGGATAGGATAACCCTTAATTAAGGGGGAGGAAAACCGTGGAAACAAACAAAACAAAGACTCCTTAACAAATGCACTACTCCCAATACAACTAAAATTATACAAATGCTTATCCCACTCCCGGATAAGTTCTTAGAAGGGTAATCTGTTGATTTCTTGTAGTTCTGATTCAGTGGGACAAGATTAAGTTTTGGGTTACTACTATTACGGAGTATTACTTTTGACCAAAGAGTTTCTAGTATGAGCTACTACTGTTGCATTTGCATTTACTTCTGCTTTGATTTATATCTCAGGAATAATATTTATTTATCTTAATCATGCAGCTTTCAGATGCAATTGAGAATGAAAAAGTTGTCAGTAAAACCGTGCATATATACAATGTGGATCGTGCTGTTTGCGGGCGTATAGCAGGTGTTGTTGCTAAGAAATATGGTGATACGGGCTTCGCTGGGCAGCTGAATATAACGTAAATGTTATATATATGGTGGTTTCACTAACATGTTTTAAAAAATACTTGTTGTTGATAATATCAAAACAATCATATCATCAATGTTTTCAGATTTCTTGGGAGCGCTGGGCAGTCCTTCTCATGTTTCTTAATACCTGGAATGAACATTCGGCTAGTAGGTGAAGCTAATGACTATGTGGGCAAGGTTTGTTAAAACATCTCATGCACCCAAAATACGACACTAATATCTTAAAACCAAACACTTTTTTTTCATGTATTGTATTTTACAAATTTGCTGAGTCTAGATAGTTCCCATACTCTGAAACTAAAATTAAACCCGCACACTAATTTTTCGTATATTTTCAAAGTTCTGAAAGTTGGTTAGCAGCTAACGTATTTTTAATGCATTTAGGATTGATTTTTGTTAAGCATTCCTTATTTAGACCTTACGCAAAGTTGCATAAAACTTGAGCATATTTTTAAGATACTACGTACCCATAACATAATTTTAAAAGATGTTTTGGGTGGAGAAAAAGAATGATAATACCTCATCAACTACAATTTCTTACATTTCATTCAGGATATGTGGAGCATGTAACTGAACCACGTGTCAACATAACTTCCTTTTTCTCGAAGAGTTTTATAAATTAGAAACTGGATGAGTCCAATGCAACTGGTTATAGCTTTAGATATTCTCAATCTTCTTTGGCCATTATTACGTTTAATTAAACTTGGCAAGCATCAAATGGGAATTTTAAACTTTTTGCCATTTCAATGACTTGAATGTTCTATGTTCTGACCTAGCAGTTTTTTTCAGGGTATGGCTGGTGGTGAATTAGTTGTAACACCTGTTGAAAAAACTGGATTTATCCCTGAGGATGCTGCTATAGTAGGGAATACGTGTCTATATGGGGCTACAGGTGGTCAAATATTTGTTAGAGGCAAAGCTGGGGAGCGTTTTGCTGTGAGAAACTCTCTTGCTCAAGCAGTGGTAGAAGGTACCGGAGACCATTGTTGTGAATACATGACTGGCGGTTGTGTTGTAGTGCTTGGGAAGTATGCCTCCTCTCTTATTTCTAACAATGTTATATGTATTAAAAGATTGGACACAAAATTGAAGTTGTTATTTCTTGCTATTGACAGAGTGGGTAGAAATGTAGCTGCTGGTATGACTGGAGGTTTGGCATACCTTCTTGATGAGGATGATACTCTAATCCCCAAGGTTGGTTCAAAATTTGCCTCACATTAACTGCATTGCCAAATTGAAGCTCGTTTATTTTGCACAGCATTATTTTTTAGTTGCTAAAGTGTGGTGTGACTTGTACTGGTACAGGTAAACAAGGAGATAGTAAAGATTCAAAGAGTGGTTGCCCCTGTAGGTCAGATGCAGCTGAAGACCCTTATTGAATCTCACGTTGTAAGTGAAAATTACTGCTTGAGCATGCACTGTAAAATTACAAAAGTTGTACTACATTGAACAATTTTAAATGTTTTAGCAAAGCAGGTTCAGTCAAAATCATATTAAAAATACGACATCAAGGTGCCGAAGTAAACCTCAACAACTTGCAAATATGTTTTCCTGAAAAATTACACACACCCAGAGGGGTCAAAAATATTATTCTTCTCTTGGTAACAAAAATATTGTTGGGTGTGCGAGTAGTACTATTTATGCAACTGAGCATTACCAAAAGGAAAAATTGTTCTTCCTTTTTAACCATTAAAAATGCTTACAATTTGGAAATCCTGAAAGATATTAACGTCTATTGCCAATTTGTTTGACACTGCTTCAGAAAACTAGTTGATGCCTGTTGTTGAGGCCTGGGATGGCTAGATTAGATAGTGCTATCGCATAATTCTCTTCTATATATGCATGCATATATTTATTAAATTACCATTTGGTTTTTTAATTCAGGAAAAAACAGGAAGCAGCAAAGGATCTTCTATCTTGAAAGAGTGGGAAAGATATCTGCCGCTGTTTTGGCAACTCGTTCCGCCTAGTGAAGAAGACACCCCGGAGGCTTGTGCCGAATATGAGCAAACAACAGCTGGACGTATTACCGTTCAGTCCGCTTAGGCCAAAGATTGTATATTCTCTTGGGCCTAATCTGTGTCAAAAATTTGCACTGATGACTGAAGCTGAACAGGACTATGCACCGTGGAAAGTCAGCATGCCATACTGTAGAGTGCAGAATGTAGTGGTTGCTGGCAGAGTCGAAGACCCTGCTCTTCAACTAAAATCATGCAGTGAAGCACCCTTCTCCGGAGCTTTGGCAGATGTATAGCAACACCCAGGAACTGTATATGTTTCACAGATTTTTTATTTCTGTGCATTATTTAGCGGTTTAGAGGTTTAGATTTGCAATGATGCTCCATCATTAGCTATTGTTCATTGCTTTCCAAAATTTATACCAAGAAAAAGATACATAATTAAATGGAAAGAATTAGACTTATTCAAGCAATAATCGGTTATCCCTAATACATAACAATGTATAATTTTCGTCTCAGACATTGTATGCTTGCATCAGTCTAGTGTTCTTTGTACATATTAATTTCGGTGTTTTTTTGAAGAGTTTAGGGTCGAATATATCATAATTACATACAAATAATATATTAACTGACTATTGGATTAATGCATCTGAACATAACGTTTGGCAAGAGTAAGTGGCCATCAAGCACCACCACCAGTGTGTGGTAATATGTGGTTGGAGTTGTAATAACAGAAATGCAGCGGATTATAATTATGGATCGTGCAAATATGTGTGCTTTTAATTTATAGTGGAGTCTAGTCTTCCTTCCCCATCACACGACTGTTTCAACTAGCTTCTAGAGCAGACTGGCATGCTTCCCGACATGGATTACTTGAGCGGGTGGTATCTTTAGGTACCTGAGTGAAATTTGAATTATGTTTGTACTAATTGTTTGCTTTTGTTCACTTCATTTCAATTTAACTGTCGTATTTGATTATTTGTTTTCAATCAAACTAACCCAATTTAAATTGAAAATAAAAAATTATTCTAAATTTACAATCTCTCAAAACTGAAAAAAAGTCAAAAGCAGAATAATAGAGTTTTAAAATAAAATATGTAAATTTTACTTAAAATTGAATCAATTTGGTAAAAAAACAAGATGAATAAATGGGGGAATCTTGCCAAATGTTATTGCGGAATATAAAATATAAAAGTGGACGCAATACATAAATCAAATCAAACATACCCAGTATTATTCATTTAGAGCGAAGTCTGAATAGGGTAGAATGTACAGGGTGGTGGCTTTAATTATCACTTCATTGCAAATTATGGTCCAAATTGTCACTTTTGAAAATTAAGGCCCCATATGTCACTTATTAACAGAAGTTCGTGTAGCGTTTTTGTTTTTTTAACCCTAAAACGCGATTTCGTGAAACGTTTGAACCCCAGAGAAACACAAAAACGTTGTATCGTAAACTTTTTTACCTTTCTTCAAAAAATTATAAATAGGTTAAACGGTACATTATAAACCATTATACTGATTTTATTAAAATAAATTAAGAACATAAACGGTACATTAAAAAACGTGTTAAAGGAAATGGAGAAGAGTAAATCATTTTTCCGTATTTCCAAATAACAAAAAAACTAAAATGCTACATAATACTCCGTTAGTTTTATTTTTTTATTAAAATAAAATAAATTCAATTATTTGTTGAACAAATAAAACGTTACATTAATAAACGTGTTAATTGTTAAAACGGAGGATAGTAAACCGTTTTTCAGTTTTTTAAAATACAAAAAAAAAAAAGTAAAACGACAGACGAATATACGTTTGGATCAAAACGCTGTTTTAAGATCCGTTTTATACATTAAATGTCACGATTTTTGCTCAAAACGCTAGACGAAACTACGTTTTACCTAAAACGAGGAATGAAGTTTCGTTTTGTTCTATGATTCAGAAATTTCTGTTGTTTTTCCTATCTACTGGAATTTCTTTAATTTTTTGCTAAATTAAAGAAAAACGCTATGTAATATTGCTAATTACTGAAATTAAATCATACAAACAACAAAACGCACAAATAGATAAAAATGATCCATAAAAATCTTTCAATTCAATACATTTTTTAGCCAACGTTATCACTAAACAAATTTCACTAAATTCATTTTTTCCCCTTGGGTGCTTGAAAATCCATCGCATTTTGATAACTCATCGACTTCCTTCTTCCCTTCTTTTTCTCAATATCTTTGTCATGATCACGTTTGGAAAGTTAATACCCGTCGGTTAACGAGAATCTCCTTTACTCGGAATGGGTTTGAAAATACCATTGTAAACCATCGATACATTCTTTAACCTATAGATTTCATCAACCAACGATTCATGGCTCAATTTCAAATACGCGCAACAGGCAATAACATGAGAAGAAGGAATACGATACGTTTGCCATTACGCATAAGAACACAAGTTCTTGGGAATCCTAACGGTATGCCTATTACCCCCCTTTTGGTCAACTTTCCTAGTGACGACTTTAAACAACAAATAATTTCGATCATAAACTTTAACATTATGACCCCTAGCACGTAGGGATGGCAAAATAATCCGATCCGACGGAAATCCGATCTGAAACCCGAAATTTTGGATATACCGAACTCGATTTTTTGGATTTGGATTTGGATTTGGATATGGATTTAATTTTTAAACCCGAAATTTTTTGGATTTAGATTTGGATATTAGGTATACCGATCTGAAACCCGATCCGAAATCTGAAACGCTATCCGAACTCGATCCGAACCCGAAATCCGAAAAGAAACCCGAATTATTAAATATATAATATATATAATATTAAAATTTTATATATTACACATTATAATATTATAATATATATATTCTATAATTTACCTTATACATATTATTATATATTTTTTTAAACATATATTTTTATATTTTTGTTAAATATTAACTAATTATAAAGTTTAATGAAATGTAATTATTCAATCATTTAAATGGGTGATAAGGTTTATAAGGTTAACAAAATATGTTTTAGTAATAAATCTAAAAAACTGGGTATCAATTGAGTTGATTTTTTTAATATTACCTATACATATAATATCACAATTAATGATGTGGTGGAGTGGTTGAAGATGACACATTAAAACTCTTTCTCTACTAGTCGCGTGTTCGATCCCAAGCACTTGCAATATCAATCATTATACAAATTTTCAGATTTCGGGTTCGGGTTCAGGTTCGGGTATGAATATCCAAATCAAAAAATTTCGGGTTTCGGGTATATCCGAATCCGATGGATCGGGTTCGGGTATTCATTTTCGTGTATTTTTCGGGTTCGGGTCGGGTTATGGATAAAATTTTTGGGTTTGGATATGGATTCTGCAATACCCGATCCGATCTGACCCGATTGCCATCCCTACTAGCACGCACAATTGACCGACTCAACCTCTTGCTTGCATGATTAGTAAACAATCGACCTTTAGATAATTTGGTTGCAATTTCCAAATGTCTTTCATTGAAATACTCAACCGTCTTCAAAAATAGCGCTCTAACCAATGAACTAATCAGGAGCTTTCTAGCATCAAGGATTGCGTTGTTCCAACTTTCCGCATGGTTGGTGGTCATCATTCCAAAATGTTTTCCTCTATCATATGCTAAAGACCAATTACTTAATGGTTTATGCTCAAACCATTCTGCCCTCATAGGTTTAACAATTGTTCCCATATAAAATCAAACTTCTTCTCTTGCACCTGAGCCAACTCAACTAACCTATTTTTCAATCCCTTTCTCCTATGTGCAATAGAAAAATTTGTAGCCAGGTGTCTAATGCAGAATCTATGATGGTCAAGGGGCTTGCACCATCCTGTCTGTTGCATAGCAGCAATAATCCCAGCATGTCTATCAGAAATGACACAAATCTCATGTCTCCTACCTGCCACAAATCTCATCAATCTATCCATGAACCACCCCCAACTAGAAATATTCTCGAATTCGACAATAGCAAATGCAAGTGGAAGAATATGACTAAAGTCATCCACTACCACAGCACTCAATAGTACACCCTGATATGGACCGTATAGGTGAGTCCCATCAATGCATGGTTTGAAAGCCCAGAAGAGTCTCTTGAATGTCACTTCTTGTTCCAAATAAAGACATAATATACTCGTTAACTACAAAACATTATATAAATATGAAAAAACATTTAAAAATGTATACGATACTAATATAAAAAAATAGAATACCTCTAAGCTCCCACAATCTTCCATCTCATCCTCCTTAAAAACCCAATCAACCTTGGTTCCCACATTAAAATATTGCAACGCTTCCATCACAAAGGGAAGGTCTTCATATGATCTTTCCCAAGATCCATGTTCTTTATCCATTTCTAGCTTTTTGGCATCTCTAATCTTCTTTCTTCCCGGTTGCTAACCAAAAATACTTTTCACCATGGCCATCAATACATTTTCCTTAACGTGGGATCGACTACGATTTGATCCTTAACTAGTTCAAGAATATCATGAGATGTCAAATTAGGATGGTCTTGGGTAACTGATAAGTGGATTTTATATCCATTTAGAACGTTTCATATCGGTTTAAGTTGATGATTTGACCTCAAGTATGTGGTGTTTTTAATGCATTTTGTGTTGAGTCTATGCAGGGCTTTAGTTGGAGGTAGGAATGGACTTCTATATGCTTTTATGAAGATAAAAGATCAAGAAATGAAGTGAGAGCGCTTGCGAGAAGATCAGAACGAGAAACAAGAAAACTGAAGAATTTTTTCCAGTAGCTAGGCGCGCCTGCGCTTGATCTAGGCGCGCCCGCACTAGGTCGGGTAGACAGAATCCTGATTTTAGTACGTTTTGGATATTCTGAGCGGCCAAGTCAACCTGGAGCATATAAATAAAGAAAATGAGACGAATTAAAGAACAAGGAACAAAGGGAGAACTCTGGAAAACCTAAAGCACACAAGACGGCTAAGAAGAAGAAGATTTAGTTCTACATCGTTATTTTATATTCTTCTAAATAGGCGATACTTTGGATGCTTGTTTCGAATTTATTTTCTAAACCATAATACTTTAATATTCTCTTGTAATATTCAGAACCTTTTTACTATCATGTTTTAATTGGAACCCATGATGACGAGCCGTTCGATTAGAACTGATCGTTATCGTGAGATTCTAACGGATTTATTTATGGAGTTTAGTAGTTGATTGCCTAAAGTTTTCAGTGTGTGATGAATTATTGATTTCCTAGTATGGTTGTGCTTAATCTTCTTGGATGCGTAGCTAACATCTAAGTTGTTTGTTAATCTCTATTGAATGTGAAAGTGTATATAGAGGTTTAGAACTTGACATGCTAGCATAGGTTTATGGATGTTTTGTCATGCATGATTCGTAGTGTAATTTTAACCATCTTACGTTGTCCTATGTGATCTCAATGGATAACTTGCTCTTAAACCGTTATGTTTTCAAATCTTATAGATATATAGGGTCTAAGCATAATTGGTGTCTGCTCAGCTTCTATCTAATTTGTGGATGCTGAGTAGTAGGGTACACGTATATCGAAAGATAGTGTGCACTGATTTCGTGTTATCTGATTAGTTATCATCACCGTCACATACTATGATTAAAGGCATAAACTCTGAATGAAGTATTTAATAAAGTTAGAATCTCATATTTTATTTCATATAAGTAACTTGATTTTAATCTCTTAGTTAATTCATTCTAGCATAATTACCTTTAGATAATCAAACTCAATTTGATACTTGTCTTAGCAGTGAATAATAATCATACATCGTTGCATAAGTGCACATTCCGAATTAAACCAATCTATGTGGAAACGAACTAAACTTAATCTTATACTACTTGTGACCACGTACTCTTGTGTGTTTTTGTGCGAACAAGGTTTTGACGCCGCTTCCAGGGATCGGTGTTAAATTTAGTTTATGTGCTTGTCATCAGTGGTCGTTAAAGTTCACTGACTCGGAATTATTTCTCTTACCAATTTTACTTTGCTTGTGTGTTTCAGGTATTCGAGCGAGCGTGTATGCGAACACGTTCTCAATCTCGTAAGGACACACTAAAAGAAGTAAAAACAGAAGTGATCATTATAATGGGAGAACCAGCAACAGAAACGAAATCATTGAAGGATTATTCTCAACCGAAAATAAATAACATTCAGTCTAGTATTGTCAGACCAGCCATTGCAGCTAATACCTTTGAAATCAAGCCTGGCACGATTTAAATGGTACAAAATTCAGTCCAGTTTGGGGGAGCTCCAACGGAAGATCCCAATATGCACATTAGGGATTTCATCGAGATCTGCGACACCTTCAAGTTCAACGGTGTTTCGGAAGATGCTGTGAAACTGAGACTTTTCCCATTTTCTCTGAGGGATAAAGCTAAGAGTTGTTTGCACTCTCTACCAGCAGGTTCTATTGCGACATGGGAGAATCTTGCTTAGAAATTTCTTACTAAATTCTTCCCTATGGCAAAAACAGCTATAATCAGGAGTGCTCTTACTCAATTTGCACAACAATCGGGAGAATCTTTATGTGAAGCTTGGGAGCGCTACAAGGAGATGCTTAGGAAGTGTCCTCATCATGGAATGCTTGATTGGATGGTAATCAATTGCTTCTATAACGGGTTGGGAGCACAGTCGAGACCCATGCTAGATGCAGCATCAGGTGGAGCCTCATGGGCCAAGAGCTATGAGGAAGCTTATGGGCTAATTGAAATGATGGCTGGTAATGAATATCAAAACCCAACTCAGAGACTGCCACAAGGCAAGGTAGCAGGAATTCTGGAGGTGGATACAGCTACGGCTATAGCTGCTCATCTAAAGGTGTTGACTATGAAAGTCGATTCTCTGACCAATTATAGAGTTCATCAAATATCAAGTGTTTGTGAGCTTTGTGTGGGGACACATGTGACGGATCAATGTGCTATATCTAGTGAGTTGGCATAGTTTGTGAGCAATTTTTAGAGACCACAACAACCAGTTCTTGCCACTTATCATCCTAACAACCAAAACCATCATAATTTCATATAGAGCAATAATCAGAGTGGTATGCAACATCCACAACAGCCTTATCAGCAGTTTGGAGCCAAGTCATTCAACCCTCCTCGTATTCAACAACAGTATGCACGAAGGCAACAATTTCAGTAACTGGTAATGCAATAACAATCTCATGGAAGTTATAACACCCTCCAAATCCGGGGTATAGATTTGGGGCATTATTAACAACAACTACCAACTATACCTGCACAAGCGGAATATAAATATAATAATTACCCCGAACTATCACTACTCAGGATCTTTTAAGGTTTGAGTTTGAAAAACAAGAATCATGCACTATACTTATTACAAACCCAACTAAATAAAACCTGTCTTAAGAACTCTCTTTATTATAAAACTTTATTCTATCTACAATTTCACTACACAATCTTTTATTCAGACTACACAAAACTTTTATTCAACCCAACATTACTACTTATCCTGCTACACCTGATCTGGCAATTCAAAACTCTCTTCGGAAATAGGAAGGAACACTCTTGGTATAAGAGGGTCCCGCTGCTTGACTCGCTTCTTGACAATGCGGGTCCTGATGGGTTTCATTCTCTACCTTAACTGTAAAACAATATGAATGACAATAAAAGAAATGAGCCAAAATTGCTCAACAAGCCTGCAACAATATATATAGATATATTATAAAAAGAGAGAAATAAATGAACCAATAAGCTGTTGGTTTGAACAACCATCTGTATCTGTATATGATAATAATTTGCCAACACTGGCGAGTGCCAAATGAACAAGACTGGAACAAGAACCAACATATGCACTATAACCTGCTGATCAGTCAGAATATAGTGCGGATCTATACCCAACTGCATAGACCCAACCAACATTAGGAGTACTCAGGCAACTATGGCCTATTAAATAATGGTCTGGGTAAAACCCAGCCCGTAAAGTAACCATCCAGTCCAAGGCTTAGCATCCGGAATAATCGAAATGCTATTGATATATCCCAACACCAGGATATACCAGACTATATGTAACAAGGGTAAAGGAATTGAAATATGGACAGGGAATTCAATAAATTGGGTAAATCAAGAATTGAAATGAAATGGAACAAGTGATAATAAGTAGGTAACAGTGTATATGAACAATGATTATCAAAGAGATTCGATACGATAGAAAGGAAATATAAATCACTATTCTGAATTTAGAATAGGGGAGAAACTTGCCTTGCGCGTACTTAACCTGGTTTATCTCACTGCCTTTTGACCCTAGCTTGTTCTGCCTTGCTAACACTGAACAAATCATGGAAAGATAGGTGTTTAGATAATTTACTACATACGTGTATCTTGAATTGATATCACGCAACCTTATCAGTCTACCCATGCGTTTCTATCTGATTCGCATATATATATATACATACATTTATACAGCACATCTATTCACATAATCACATAAAGCACGTAGCACGTAAAGCACATAATTAATTTCTAGATTTATAATTATTTTTAGAATCAATTCTGGGCTTATACTTGCATTACTAGTCGTATCTGATTTTATTATAATTTTTCGGGATTTATTCAACTCAGTTATACCCCTATTAGGCCTATGAACTATTAATTATCACAAGATCACTCTCTTCCGGAAGAAATTATAACTTACAACCATTTTTATTGGATTCATCTCATTTTTCTGAGTCTAGAGGTCTTCGTTTTGCTCAAATCGGACTAACGGTTTAATTATTATGAATTAAACAAGATTTAATTAATTAATAACTAATTATAAATAATGAATTATAATTAAATAATCCTTAATTATATTTTTAGATAATTATTTAATAATTATTGCATTTTAAAATAATTAATCCCTAATTATTAGGATTAATTACAATTTATTACACTAATTTACTAATTATTAATACTTACTCGATCAGATCGATTATTTACAAATAATCAATCGATCTATTAACGGATACGCTATTTATCGAATATCTACTATGTGCTCGAATTATAATCTAACTCAACGATTAATTACTCGTATAAATACGAGCTACTCGTAATCCTCACATAATTATCGAACTATTACATTATTACTGAAACTTATACGATTCGTTAATTAATTAACTATCGGTATTTAATTATACGATACAAATAATCACTACAATATTATTCGAATAACTATCGCTCGAATATTAATTCTAATTATCGAATTACTATTCGCATTATTAACTAATTATTAGATTATTAATCATATCACTTCATTATTTCTAATTCTTATTTGTTAATTAATTACCTAATTTATTAATTACCCAATTATTAATTAATTAGATAACTAATAAATAATTAGATAAATAATTAAATAACTAATTAAATAAATAACTAATTTTGAATTTCTAAATTAATAAAATAATTTAGAAATTATTAATAATAATTTTCAGAATTTAAATCTAATTTTTCTTAGATTTATGGAATTAATAAAACTGATTTATGTTTTTATATAAATAAAATAAATAATTAAAATTTCAGAAACATAAATCAGGAAATTAGATTGGGTTTTATTGGATCAAACCCGGGTAATTTTTCGGGTTGGAAACCGGGTTCACGGGTCGAAATTCGGGTTATCGGGTTTTTAAGAACAGCCCACCGGCAACGACGCCGGTGAGTTTTCTGACGAATCAATCCGGCCAAAACACGGCGATTCCAGGTCAATTCTTCTGGGGTTTCCTTCGCTAACACTCACAGGCCAACTTCCTTTCCTTCTTCATCGTCGTTCCATCGAGAACTTAGCCGGAAAGCTCAAGAACACAGTGGCGGCGTTAATTCTCCGGCGAGCACGAAACAGGGTCGATACAACGTCGTTTGGTTCGATTCAAGCCTCTAATTCATTCAAAATTTCATCAGCAATCCAACCATATCAATATCATGATCTAATAACCCTCGTAACGCATTCTCCGACCAAACCAAGAACTATTCCGGCCAAACTCCGTTTTGCTTCATTCGTACACAGAAATTTACAATCCATAGCTCAAAATAAAGCTTAAGGTATAAACAATCAAACCCCTATAACCACAATAACCTCAGATTCATACAAATACAAAAACGAACTAATTAAAACTTACATAAACCCTAGAATAATAACTAACACCTAGAGCAATCGTTTGTTCAATTAAATAGCACAAATCAACTGTAAACAAGTATATGAAACTATACCAAGCATCAAATTCAACCCAGAACCCCATAATCAAAAATCCCCAATTTCAGTCCAAGAACCCTAAAATACAAATTGATAATCTAAACAACAAAACATGAAATTGATGGTAGGAATAGAAAGTACAGATCAAGAGCTTTGTTTTGGTTACTCACATGATTGAATTGGACAACAGAATCACCTTCAAATCTAGAGATTAATTCTGCAGTTGTTCTTCACCCACAAACTAATTTCTTGATTTTTTTTCTGGATTTTTAATAATAATTAACTAATTAATTAATAATAAAACAGCTATTTATAGTACTGAAAATAATACCCCTAAATAAAATTAAGGGGCTAATTACACTCCTAATAAAAATATTTGGCCCCAATTTTTATAATTTTTGGGTATTAATATTGAATTTTTAAATATCCAATAAATACAAAATAAATACTAAAAATTCCCAAAAATTATGAAAAATACAAAAATACAAAGAAAAATGATATATGATAATTTCATGATCATATAAAAATAAAAATGTGATTTTTGTGGGGCTTTTGGTACCCGAAGGGGTCCGGAAAAGTCGTTTTTCGCGAAAAAGGTCAATTTGTAAAACGTCTAGGGGTTCAAAATAGCGATACGGTATAGGGCATTTTTGGTAAAATAGGGCCAATGATTTTGTTTGAAATACGGGCTTTTAAAACATAGTTTTGAGCTGTACAGGTTTTGATATAATATATATAACTGACGATAGAACACTCAATAAATATCCACAACACGTTTGTATCAGAACAAACAACACGTAACACATAGCAGTTAGGGTTTAATGACTTAACACATTTAATCACATAATAATACACATAATTTATCATTAGTATAATATAATACATACGTAATTCCTCGGTCGTTACAGAAGTGCTGGTCAATCTGCTAACGAAAAATCTGAATTGGAGGAATTGAGGCTAATATGTAAAAGCCAAGCGGTTTCGATCAAAACTTTGGAGAATCAAATAAGACAAATTGCTAATGCGCTACTGAATCGACCACAAGAAACTCTTCCTAATGATACGGAAGCTAAACCAGGCAAGATGGAAGTTAAAGAACAGTTGAAAGCAATCACTTTGAGGTCTGGAAAGGTCGTTAAACATCAAAAATCTGAATCTGGAAATTTTCGGCAGAAGCCAAGCGCTCCCGCGCTCCATACAGGCGCGCCTACCCCTGTACCAGAAATTATAAATTTTGATGATACAGCTGATCAGAAGGATGGCGAAGTGGAAATGAAAAAAAAATCTGCTGAACACACTATTCCTGAGCAGAATACAGGAGACAAACAGATCTATTCGCCTCCTTCATATCCTAAAAGACTTCAGGAGCAGAAGTTCGACAAGCAATTGCCAAGTTTCTGGAGGTTTTCAAGAAATTGCATATTAACATACCTTTTGCGGAAGCTCTAGAGCAGATGTCGAGCTATGCTAAGTTCATGAAGGGTATTTTATCTCGGAAGTTGAAGCTTGAGGAGTTGAAAATTGTTGCTCTAACGGAAGAGTGCAGTGCGCTGCTGCAACAGAAACTGCCTCCTAAACTTAAAGATCCAGGAAGCTTCACGATACAATACACCATTGGAGAGTTATCTTTCGACAAGTGTTTGTGTGACTTGGGAGCTAGAATCAATCTGATGTCATTATCTGTCTCCAGGAAACTTGGTCTGCCTGATCCAAAACCTACAAACATGTCCTTACAACTGGCTGATCGGTCCATCACTTATCCGCGAGGTATAGTGGAGGATGTCTTGGTTAAGGTGGATAAACTCATCTTCCCTGCTGATTTTATCATCCTAGACTTTGAGGAGGATAAGAAGATTCCTATTATCTTGGGAAGATCATTCTTAGCTACAGGCCGAACTTTGATCGATGTGCAAAAGAGAGAACTTACAATGAGGGTTCAGGATCAGGATGTCACATTTAATATCTTCAACGCAATGAAATTCCCTACAGATGAAGAGGAGTGATATAAGATAGAGTTGGTCGACTCTGTATTGAATTCGGAGCTTGATCAATTGCTAAGGTCAGATACCTTAGAGAGAGCCTTAACAGGGGGATCTGATACTGAAAACGAAGAAAGGGCAGAGCAATTTCAGTTTTTGAATGCATCTCCGTGGAAGAGGAAGTTGGATTTGCCATTCGAGTCTCTTGGATTAGCAGAACTGAAATATTCTCAGGAGCGTCTTAAACCATCTATTGAAGAAGCTCCCACACTTGAGCTCAAACCACTACCTGATCACTTGAGGTATGTTTTTTTAGGTGATGCATCTACTTTACCTGTTATTATTGCATCTGACCTTTCAGGTAGTGATGAAGACAAGCTCTTGTGAATTCTGAGAGAGTTTAAATCAACAATCGGGTGGACTATAGCAGATATTAAGGGAATCAGTTCTTCTTATTGTATGCACAAAATTCTGCTTGAGGAAGGAAGTAAACCTACCGTTGAACATCAGAGAAGACTCAATCCTATCATGAAAGAGGTGGTGAATAAAGAAATTCTTAAATGGCTGGACGCAGGGATCATATATCCTATTTCAGACAGTTTGTGGGTGAGCCCGGTGTAGTGTGTGCCTAAGAAAGGAGGCATTACAGTTGTGGCTAATGAGAAGAATGAGCTCATCCCTACTCGGACAGTCACAGGGTGGAGAGTATGCATGGATTATCGGAAGCTGAATAAAGCCACCGGGAAGGATCACTTTCCACTTCCATTCATCGATCAAATGCTTGACAGGTTGGCTGGTCACGAGTATTATTGCCTTCTAGATGGGTACTTAGGCTATAATCAGATTTGCATTACCCCAAAAGATCAGGAGAAGACCACTTTTACTTGGCTTTATGGCACTTTCGCTTTCCGTCGAGTTTCTTTCGGGCTCTGTGGAACACCTGCTACTTTTGAGAGATGCATGATGGCCATATTCTCTGACATGATTGGTATTAATGTGGAGGTGTTCATGGATGACTTTTCTATTTTCGGGCTTCTTATGATGAGTGTTTGCATAATCAGGGCTTGGTGCTGAAAAGGTGTGTTAAGACCAATCTGGTGCTTAACTGGGAAAAATGTCACTTCATGGTACAACAGGGTATCATTCTTGGGCATAAGGTATCTAGCAAGGGGCTAGAAGTGGATAAGGCGAAAGTGGGGGTTATTGAAAATCTTCCTCCACCAATCTTAGTTAAAGGAATCTACAGTTTTCTTGGTCATGCGGGTTTTTATCGGCGATTCATTAAAGACTTCTTCAAAATCTCTAAACCCTTGTGCAATTTGTTGGAGAAGGATGTTCCCTTCAAATTTGATGAAGAATGTTTAGCTGTTTTCAAGAGTTTGAAAAAGAGTTTGACTACAATACCTGTAATTACTGCACTTGATTGGGATGAGCCCTTCGAGATGATGTGTGATGCTAGCGACTTTGCAGTTAGAGATGTTCTTGGTCAGAATAAGAAGAACATTTTCCGTGTGGTTTACTATGCTAGTAAAACCCTTCATGGTGCTTAGATGAATTACACTACTACGGAGAAGGAGCTTTTGGCAATTATCTACGGGTTCGAGAAATTCAGATCTTACTTGCTTGGGACAAAAGTGACGGTTTATACTGAGTATGCTGCTATTAGATATCTGGTGTCGAAGAAAGATTCAAAACCTTGATTGATTCGATGGATTCTCTTTCTTCAGGAATTCGAGTTGGAAATCAAAGAGAGGAAAGGTACAGAAAACCAGGTAGAGGATCATCTATCACGTTTAGAAGATCAAGGTAAAGCTTCACAAGATAACACGTTAATCAATGAAACTTTTCCTGATGAGCAACTTTTTGGGGTGCAAGAAGAAGAACCATGGTTTGCAGATATTATGAACTATCTTATGAGTAATGTTATTCCCTCAGAATTTTTTTATGCTCAAAGAAAGAAGTTTTTACATAAAGTGAAGTGGTATCGATGGGATAGGCCGTTCTTGTTCAGACAGGGGGCAGATCAGATTATCAGGAGGTGCATTCCGTATAGTGAGGAGGGTATTTTGCGAGATTATCACGCCACTGCGTATGGTGGCCATTATAGTGGAGAGAAGACAGTTGCCTGTATTCTTCAGGCGGGATTTTTCCGTCCAAGTTTGTTTAAAGATGCTCATCAGTTCGTGTTGAGATGTGATCATTGTCAACAGGTTGGAAATATGTCTAAGAGAGACTAGATGCCTCTTAATGTGCTTCTAGAAATTGAAAAGTTTGATGTGTGGGGAATAGACTTCATGGGACTATTTATCTCGTCGTGCAACTATCAATATATTCTTTTGGCAGTGGATTATGTGTCTAAATGGGTTGAGGTTAAAGCCTTGCCAACCAACGATGCTAAGCTGGTGATAAATTTTCTTCATAAGCACATATTCACACGTTTTGGTACTCCAAGGGTAATAATCAGTGATGAGGGATCGCGATTCTGCAATTGCAAATTTACTGCATAAATGGAAAGGTATCGTGTGAATCATCGTGTCGCCACAGCTTATCATCCTCAAACTAATGGGCATGCTGAAGTCTCTAATCAAGAGATCAAGCGAATCTTGGAGAAGGTTGTGAGTCCGTCAAGGAAGGATTGGTCATTGAAGCTAGATGAAGCTGTATGGGCCTACAGAACAACATTCAAGACTCCTCTAGGAATGTCGCATTTCCAGTTGGTGTATGGTAAGGCGTGTAATCTACCTGCTGAGTTAGAACATAAAGCGTATTGGGCTTTGAAGAAGCTAAATCTTGACATGTCAACTGCTGGAGAAAAGAGAGTGCTTCAAATTAATGAACTCGATGAGTTTCGTCTACAGGCTTATGAGAACAACAAGTTATACAAGAAGAAGGTCAAGAGATGGCATGATAGGAGGTTAGTGCACAAGTCATTTGTGTCTAGTCAGCAAGTCCTACTTTTTAACTCTCGTCTCAGACTTTTTCCAGGAAAGCTTAAGTCAAGGTGGTCAGGTCTGTTCATAGTCAAGACTGTGTTTCCACATGGTGCAGTGGAGATTTTTGATAAGCATCTGGACCAAGCATTTAAGGTTAATGGTCAGAGATTGAAGCATTACTATGGTGATACGGCGAACCGCGAGGCGGTGACCGCCATGCTTGTTACGACTTGAACTCGAAGTTTCACGTCAAGCTAAAGACGTAAGACAAGCGCTTCGTGGGAGGAAACCTACACATTCTGAAGTATTTTTGCTTATAAAAAAGAAAAAAATGAGAATTTTTTTTCTATAGAAGCTGCGCGCGCCCGCGCCCTATCCCAAGCGCGCCCGCGCTTGCTCTCTGAAAAAAGACAGAAAATTCAGAAAAATAAAACACCTCATTCCTACCTGAATTCTACCCTAACCCTACCTATTATTCTACAGCCTTTATAACTCAACCCCTTCATCTATCCCTCGTACATAGTCACATCTCTATATACACACCCATTTTATATACTTACAAACCCTAGCTCTACATTCACTACTTACACACAATTCACACTCACTTGTTTGCTTATGGCACCTAAGAGAACAAAATATACGGGTAGTAGTAGCACTGATCTCTCTTCTACAGAGGATTCTAGTATGGGTGGTGATGAGAACAAATTCACTTCACCGGAGGCACAAGCGGAATTTGCTCGATTGATGTCTAAACCAGTGGCAAAGGAGAGGGGATTCTTGCCTACAGCTCAAGATGGGAAGTTAGTGGAGATGATTGCAGAGAAAGAGTGGGAGAGTTTTTGTGAGGCACCATATGCGGTTTCATTGAGCATTGTGCGGGAGTTTTATGCCAATGTTAAGACTGAAAAGAATGGATTTTCTGTGGTTCGGGGTTTGACTGTGGATTACTGGCATGCTGCTATTCGCTGGCTTCTGCATCAACCTGCGAAGCCTAGGGATGCTGATGATTGGGTGCGCAAGACCCGGGTTGATTTTGATTTGGACTATATCTTGGAGGAGCTATGTGTTCCAAGCACGGAATGGAAATTCAAGGTGGGCACAACTGAGCCGCTTACCTTCCCTGCTTCTGTCAATAACATGTATGCGAGGGCATGGAATTTTGGTGTTACGACGCATATACATTTCTTTGTACGCATTACCTTTTGCTTCCAAAATTGCTTTTTAGCCATTTTATTAGCAATTTGGAAAAACACTTTCTTTATGATAATTTTGGTGCCTGTTGGACATGACACTAGCTCCATAAAACACCCCTATTTAACTATACTTTCGTTTGTACATCGTTAACCCACCATTAAGACTCTTTATGATCCTTTACTTTTCTTAATGCCATTCTCAAAGCACTCCTAATTGAATTCGTCATGTTTCTCCACATTTGCTCATCATCATCCTCTAGCCTAAAATAACCCTCAAGCATGTTTCTAAATTCCAATATTGTTACTCCTTTTAAATCCCTCTAGAGGATATGTGATTTAATCACCCCCATTCATGTCGGTAATTTATTACGTATATTTAAATTTATGGCTAAGAAACAGTATTGAGATGCACATATTTTTTTTGGAAAAACCTAACAGTCTTGACAAAGTCGGATATCCCTATAAAAATAGGAAAATATCAATCCGGGTGGTATGACCTCCACTCCTAAAAGTAATCAGATGATCATCACGATTGTGAAAATAAAAAGTTAACAATCACTAACTCATGAGCTCTCGCAAATTTCAAAATTATCGACTCATTTGAATTCATAACACTGTATTCAAAACTTCCATGAATATTGTCGTAGTAGCCATCCTCATGTGGCCCCATGTGATTATTAATGTCAACACCTACAAATAAAAATTACTCTTGAGGAATACTTATAACCAAAGTATCAACAATCCGAAAAGTCATCGACTTAATATCGCCCAACCCAACTTAAGCCGGATATACTAAAATCACAGTACCAACAATTGCCCCAACAACTAGTCTAATATACAAAATTCGATCACCACATATTTTGATCTCCACAATATTATCATTTACTTCTAAAGATAACAGGATATCAACACCATTACGCGGTTTCACTAAAATTGAATACCACAATTTATACCCATTAGCCTCCTTCGTCCTTTCTCCTTTCCACTAAGTTTCTTGTATATATGCAACATCTACTTTCTTTTTCCGCAATACATCAACTAATTCTAAAAAGTTATCGGTCAAAGTTCATATATTCAAAGTAGCAAGTAATACCCGGCTCCTACCCAATAACCCTTCACCCTGACTCACCGGGCATGCCTCTCCGTACATTAGCCCTATGACAGTCCATAGATTATGACAATGAACATATATAAAATACAGAAGATACACAAATAAAAGGCAATACCGAAGGTGATTGTTGTAGATATAAGTTTTGAGAGAATAGTATAAAAAGCTTGTATTTCTCTAAATGTGGGTTACAGTATATATTGGATTACAGTTTATATGGAGTAATAAAATAAGAGCGAATTATACAAGGAAGGAATGAAGAGTGAAAAGATAACTATTCAAAATATATGTTATTAACTGATATGTTAGTTAGACTAAACTGTTCTTAATTGATACAACCTAAAACTGCAGAAGATAACAGCTAATATATATGTGATGAAATAAATCATATCTTAATCTTTTATATGCCCCCCGCAATATGGGCGATCCTTGTGTGGGACCAATCTTGAAAACGAGGAGCTCAAGACAAGGATAAGATAATGGTTTAATAAAAAAATCGACAATATGATCATTTGTAGAAACATGAATAACTCGCAAGTTACTAGTCTCAAGTTGTTCCCGAACAAAATAATATGCTAAAGTCAAGTGTTTCATCTTCGAGTCTTAAATGAGCAGCTCCTAAATTGTCACAATATATAACATGAGTGCCTTGTATAGGAAAGGCAAGCTCGCTAAGAAAGTTTTGGAACCACATTGATTCTACAGCAGTTGAAGCTACGACTTTATGTTCGACTTCGGTGAATTTTACTTTTTGGAGCTCCAAGTGATAGAATCTATTTTCCCAAGAAAGACAGCTTGACCCGTAGTAGGAGTATAATCATCTTTGTTGCCATCAACAAAACTATGAACTACAGGCGGGGAATCCCGAACAATATTGATTCGTGTATCATGTTTCAAACCTCACTAACAAATATAGCAATATAGAAGTAAGTGTATAAAGAATTTAGCAAGTTTAGGCCAAGACCACAATTAACAAAACATGCAGGAAAACAAAATCAGTAACTGAAATAACGAAGAGAGAAAGAAAGATGTACCCGAAACCATAGCTTTTAACAGTGACTGAAATAAAGGTTCACAGATACAAAATGCCAAGAAAAATGATCACAACTGAGTCACTTTGAAGAGAATATTGCCCCTACCTGCTGCGTTTGGGATGCGCACAATATCTCCACCAGGATAAAACAGCTCGGAGTTTATGTTAACAGCAGCAACAAAAGCTCCACTTCGACAAGCACCTCAGTCGCCGGAAAATATCAGCACTTCAGGACTTGTGGGAGAGAAATGCAGAGAGGTTGAAGAGAATGTAGTGTATATAATACATTCACTTTAACCTCTATTTATAGGAGAGGAAAAAATGAAACTGTCCACACACTTAATGTCTGAATTAAACTGCTTCATTAATGAAAAAATCAAAACTGATCAGATTTTGAATTCATTAATGAAAAAATCAAAACTGATCAGCTTTTGAATTTAAATTATTTGTAACAGCTTTTCACATTAACACCCACATTATTATCAGAACTTAAGTTAAGTTCTGATTTGATTCATCAGTACTTAAGTTCTGATTCTGATAACTTGTTAAGTAATGATTTTATTCATCAGTTCTGATTCTGATATCAGAACTTGTTACAGATCAGATTATTTGCAGGTTCAATATATTTAGACTAAGCCCACTAACAAAGTGACTTAGCCTATTTCAGTACCCAGCCCAATAATCCAGTCACCGATAAATAAATTCGAATTAAAATAATTCTCAAATAAATAAAATCCTCGCCCAGGTCGCCTCGTGTACGCGAGACGCCGAGACATTCGCCCAAATCGCCCTTCAGCCCGGTCCGGTCCGGTGCGGTGCGTGGCGGGGCGGGGCGCGCGTGTGTGTGTGTGTGCGCGTGAAGCACACAACAACACAATGGACCATCACACACCTTAGTAGTTGTATACTACTCATGTGGGTAATACCATATAAAGTACACAAGCCCCTTTATTTATTTCAATGTGGGACAAACATTCTCAAATTTTTCTAAGCTTTTCCAAGCTACTTTCAACTCTCATTTCATATGGATTTCATTAAGAAAATTCTTAAAACCATACATGAAAATTTAAGTTCAAATATCACTGAACAATTTCCAATCATTAGATTTTAGGATTAACATCAAGAACATAATTAAATTAAGCTCTAAAATCCTAATTTTCTAACAATCCCCCACAAATCCATACAGAAATGCGATCAATTTCCCATCATGACTTATTTTTCAGAGTCGGTACCCTTCCAGGTTTGAACCCTCCTAATTCCTCTACTTCAATGGCTATCGGACTCAGATGGAATGTTTCACCTTGAATCTTAATCCGTTTAGTATAACCATATTCCATAGACGGCGACAAGTCAAAGGTTATGGTGCCAATCTACGGCTTTGAGACATTAATGGTCATGTCTCGATCCTGTTCGTCGAATGCTTCAAGGATTAACCCTATCCTCTAATTGCGACCACACAATTACATTCGCTTAGCTGGGCATCTCCAGAGATATACTGCCTCTATCTCGTCAAATGACTTGATCCCATTCAGAGTTTTAACACTCTTGCTTTTCTGGCAGTGTCAGTACCTTCTAGGTTTACAGGGGATAGACTCAGATACTATAGTATCAACTATGTAGCAAAGGTACTACCAATTCATCCTTACAGCTTGTTATTACCCATTGAATACACTTCGAGAAATCTCCTCTCATGTGTATTGGGTTCCCACTGTTGATGAATTATGATGGGTTGACAGTCCCATCCCCAACCTTGACTTAAGGACCACTGCAGGTTCCAGTCCTTTAGTAAGAGGATCAGCTATATTATTCTGAGTTCCTATGAACTCTATAGCTATGATCCTATCAGTCACTAAACCCCTTATAGACTTGAGTCTAACTTGGATGTGTCTCTTAGTTTTAGCATTATGATTTTTACTGCTAATCTTGTCGATAGTTGTTCGACTATCACAGTGAATAGCAATAGCAGGAAGCGGTCTGCTTACTACAGGTATTGCAGACATAAGTCCATGTAACCATTCAGCCTCCGTCTCTGTGGCATCAAGTGCACACAACTCAGCCTCAAAAGTAGACCGAGTAATAATAGTCTGTCTGCTTGACTTCCAGGATATTGCTCCACCAGCCAAGGTGAACACGTATCCAGTCACTCCATTGGAACCAGACTTCTTAGCTATCCAACTTGCATCACTGTACCCTTCAAGCACACCAGGAAATCTCCTGTAGTGTAAACTAAGGTACATTGTGCCTTTTATATATCTAAGTACTCTATCAAGAGCATCCCAATGAGTTCTGTTTGGACAGCTTGTATATCTAGCCAATTTAGACACAGAATATGAAATATCTGGTCTAGTGCAGTTAGCAAGATATTGCAAGCTCCCAATAATCTGAGAATACCTTAACTGAGACACAGGCACTCCTGAAGTATTCTTGACAAGGGAAACTTTCGAATTATAAGGTGTACTAGTGATTCTACACTGTGAATAACCATATTTCTCAAGTATAGATTTCTCTATATAATGAGATTGAGTCAAGGTTATTCCTTCAGTGGATTGAACCAGTTTGATTCCAAGAATCACACTTGCCTCACCCATATCCTTCATTTCAAAATGACTTTTCAAGAATTCTTTAGTCTCGTTAATAATCTCAATATTGGTTCCAAACAGTAAAATGTCATCCACATATAGGCACAAAATAACACACTCATTACCTTTAACTTTAGTGTAGACACACTTATCACTTTCATTAATCTTATAACTGAAAGGCAATACAGTTTCATCAAACTTTTTATGCCAATCTCTGGGAGCTTGTTTCAACCCATAGATGGATTTGATCAACTTACATACTTTCCTTTCATTGCCTGATGCAACAAATCCTTCAGGCTGATCCATATAAATCTCTTCTTCAAGTTCACCATGAAGAAAAGCTGTCTTTACATCCATCTGATGGACGATAAGACCATGGACTGAAGCCAATGCTATAAGCATTCGGATTGTTACCATTCTTGCAACCGGAGAGTATATATCAAAATAATCAATTCCTTCCTTTTGATTAAAACCCTTAGCTACCAGTCTAGCTTTGTACTTATCTATTGAGCCGTCATGGTTCAACTTCCTTTTAAAGACCCATTTGCACCCAATAGTAGAACACCCAGGAGGGAGATCAACCATGTAATAACCCCAATTTTTGGAAAATTTTGAAACCCTTATGAATAGTGTTTTTGCTGAATGAGAAAACTTTTCATGCCACACTATGTAGGGGTTCTGTTATGGATATTCTGGGATATTATTAGTACTCTATGAAGTATATAAATGTATGTAAAGATCGTCAGAATCCAATTTCGAACACTTTGGTTTTTCCCGGAAATCCACAAGATACGGAGAGAATTGAGTATAAGGTAACAGGATAAAAAGGATTTAAATTAAAGGATTATAATGGAGGATCATAAAAAGGAATATAATGTATTGAGAAAGGTTAAGGGAACCTAAGTAATAAGATCCCGGGTATGATCCTTCAAACGATAAACGAGAACGAAAGTTAAGCGAACCGTATAACAGATCAGCGGTCATTAGGCAAACGATTAGGAAGTTAATCAAAGGGATTAGTGGGAATGATGTCATCCAACCAATAGAAAGAGGACAAGGAAGGGAGGATGACATCATGAGGATGATATAAGCATGACATGGGAAGGAAGGAGGTGTGGTTGAATGAGAACCACACAAATTCAAGGGCAAGAAGGTAATTGACTAAAGCAAGCACAAAAACCAAGCAACCAAGCCAAGCAAAAACCATTTTCATCAAAAATCAAAAGCAACCAAGGCTTGTTCATGAAGCTCTCGGGTGGTTTTCTTAAAAAATGAAAGTCCAAGCTCCTCCACTTACTATTTAGCAAGGTAATTATCTAAGCTTCCCCATGGATAGTTACATACTTCCTATAAGTTTAAGCTTCTAATTCCAAGCCAATCTTTTTCTATAAATCATGAAAGAAGATGGTGAATAGTGTTTTCAAGAACTAAAATTTGTGTTCTTGAAGTTTTGTTTAGAATAAGCTTGGATAAGGGCTTTAAAGGTGATTCCAAGCCATTCTCTTGATTCTCCACTCTCCAAGGAAGGTATAAACTACAAACCCTAGCTTTAGTTTTGAGTAATTAGGATTGAATGTGTTTGATATAGCATATGTGAAGCATGATGCTTGAATGGTTGAAGTTTGGTTGAGTTTGTAGAGATTAGTTGGTTTTGTTGCATTGTTGGAGTTGTAAATCTTGGTAATTAGTTAAAGAACCTAAGTAAAGCTTTTAGTTCATGTGAGGAATAAGTATAAATGGTTAATGTGGATTTGTTGGGGTTGTTATGATGTGATAAGGATGGATGTTTGTTGTATGATGGATTTGAGGTTGAATTTGAGGTTGATTTGGAATGGGTTTGAATGGTTTAAACATTGGTAATCGCGTAAACATAGCCGTCGTAACGTCCGATTTTCTTTGGACTGTTTTTGTGCATAACATTAGGACCCGAGAACCCCCTGCTAGATTGTGACCACTGCCATGTTTAGATAGCTCATGTTACGAGCTTCGTTTTGATATGTAGTTCGTTCGATTCCGATGCACGGTTTAGGAGAAACGACCGTTTTAAGTAACGGCGTTTCGCGAACGAAACTTTTCCCCTCGCCTTACTTTGAAACATAGGTTAAAGACCATAAAGGGTTAATTAATGTATGAAACATTTATGGTAAGTGTGTTAGGCAGTTGGGAAGACACTCGCGAAGGAATCGCCTTAAAACTCGTAAAGGTTAAATTATTAAAAATGGTGGAGCCGAGGGTACCCGAGTGACTTAAGCGAATCAGTGAGCGCAAAACGAGCGTTAGAGTCTAAGTTAGTTAAAGTATAGATTTACAAGTGACTTTGGTTTAATTCCAACTTACTTGTTGCTTATAGGTTACCAGACTCGTCCCGAGCCATTCGTAACCCCCAGTCGCTCAGGCAAGTATTCTATCCGTTATACTGTTGTTGTGATGTATACACTTGTATATGCATTATCTTGCGATAGATGCATGTTGGTTATTTAGCAAATTCTTGCGATATATTGTAGCATGTGATATGGTATATATGCATGCCTGTTTCATATTCTTGAAATATAAATCTGTTGGTTCAGTTGATAATACCTATGCTAGAGGATAGCGGTAACTTGCATATACCCTTAGTATAGGGACCCAAAGGTGAAAATATTTTCTAAAACCGGGAGTCGAGGATCCCGAGTAGATTTTATATATATATGGATATGGATATATATTTATATATATTTATATATATATACATATATATGGTCATATTTTTCAAAACTATTAATCGAATAAGGTTTATTCGATAACTTTAACTTTATTTTATTATTGAATATTATTTCGAATATTCATTCGAGGGCTTATGACTCGGCTTATTTATTTATTGAATATTATTTCGAATATTCATTCGAGGGCTTATGACTCAGCTTATTTATTTATTAAATATTATTTCGAATATTCATTCGAGGGCTTATGACTCAGCTTATTTTATTTATTGAATATTATTTGAATATTCATTTGAGGATCTATGACTCCGATTATTTGCTGAAATATATTTTTTATTTTATTAAAGAATAAGGTGTTAATAATCAAACTTATTTTCGATTATTCAAATAAAGATAATACTTTCATATAAGTATATCTTTGGTTATTTAATACTCGTTTCAAGTATAAGTTTTAAAACTTCTACTTCAATTATTTTTATAAAAGATTATTCTTTATGGGAATATTATTTAAATAATAATATTCAGTCATTTTCTAAATATTCTGGGGACTGATTTACTTCATTAAATCAGCTTTACTCCAAACACTCTATAAAGTGTTTTCGAGTCTTCAAAATGATTTTTAAAAGTTAGAGCGGATCCCAAAACTCAATTTTATATTTAAGATCTTCCTTTTTAAGGGGATTTAAATAATCGCTTAAAACCTGAGGGATCCGGCTCTGTGGTGTATTTTACATTCGCAACAAGGTTGCAGTTTTGGTAAATGAATTGATTACTTACCCAACGTTCGGGAAGTAAGTCCATCTATTGAGTCGGCATAAGCAACATGGGCTCAGTGGGCGTCCATGATAGTGTAAGTGGCTCAGTGGGAGTCCATCAAATGCATAAGTGGCTGAGTGGCAGTCCAGCATAAGGTCCTAATTATGACCAGGGTGATGACCTGTGGGGAATTCGTCCATCTACTAGTAGAAAAGGTTACTTATGGGTATCTTTGCCTGATCAGCAAGATATCTGGTTTATGCCAAAGGTTTTCTTTTCCTTCCAAATTCCTTGGATATTGCAACTCTGTTCATACTTTACATAACAGAGGTTCCAGGAAATGTTTTAGAGATATATATATGTGGATATATATATCGGGACTAAATAAAGTATCTCATAACTTTTTCATTCAATAATATTTCAAAGATTGAATCTATTCAAATCTTGCCTTGTAGTCTCATCTATGTGATGAACTTTTGAAACTGGTTATAACTTGAACGGTGGTAGTTCAAGTAGTATTGGGAAAGATATAAGTATATTGGGGTATTTGGTAACCTCATCTTTTAAACTTATATCTAATTAATAATTGTCTTATGAATGACAAAGATTTTCAGAAAAACGTTGAGACAAGGTTAGATATATGAGATCACCTTGCAACGATATTTTTTTATATATACAGTTATACACTGGGATTTTGTGTATATTATGCATGGAAGAGGACTTCCAAGATTTTGAAAAGTATATATGTATATATATATATATACTGAATATTTTGCGACTTCATCGCATTAAGATATCAACTTGGTTCATTTCTTTTGACCAAGACTTTCATGAGTATTATGAGTAGGCTCATATATTGTAAATCATTATACATATTATTTTGGTGGGCTTGCTGCTCACCCTTGCTTTATTTCTTCATCACACAACAACAGTTAGGAAAGATGGCCAGACTCCAGCAGACCCAGCGCAAGCGCGTGGGAAGCGTTCCGCGTCTTCCCGTTGATGTTGTAGCTGCTATAGCTGCAGAGGTAGATCTATTGTAGATCAGACCATCTACTTTTGAGAATCAATTATGTATAATTATAACTTGTGGCAGATAATGGCAATTAACTGTAAATTTATCAAGTAATCATTTTGGGTTGTAATAACTTTTAAATTGTGGATTCAAAGACTTGTACTTATTTAAATTTCATCTCTGAGACTATAACGGGTTGTGGTGTGTGTTAGCGTGGGGTCACAGCATAAGGTTAGTATTATTAATTAAGTGAAGTGATATTGTGGAAAGAAAGACCGTGACGACCCGGATCCTCGACCCCGGATCTGGGGGTGTTACAGAAATGGTATCAGAGCTAAGCGTTATAAACCTCAGAGATGATGGGACGTTAAGATAATAAGTTAACTAAGATAATAAGAACTCTTGCCAAGTTCATAGTCGGGCTACCTAACGTAGCACTGACAGTTAAAACCCTTATGGGAACCCTTATAAATATCGTGATAGGAGCGTAGTTCGTTATCGTATATAGTAGCGGGACTCCGAACCCTGAGGTTGAGGAGCAACAGCGCGATGATGTTTATTACTAATTGGAGATCGGATTGTGGATCCGATAGAGTGTCCTAATGCAGGACCGGATGATGTTGATATTGAGAATGTAGCGGTTGAGGATGTTGTCCTAGAAGGGATAGTTGCTGAGAAGGATTCCATGGAGGATCCTGACAAGAATGAATAAAGGACCACTGATGAATTGATGACCATGGTTAGGTCGACTACCAGAGGTAGGATTGGTTGATCACTACCGGAGGTTCGTTCAAGTTTGTAAAGATAGTAGCCCCCTTTAACGTGGCTTACTCGTAAGACTGAGAAGTTTGAATGGACAGAGAAATGCGAGAACAGCTTTCAAAAAAAAAAAAAAACTGAAGCAGAGGTTGGTGATGGCCCCTATGCTGGCGTTGCCGGATGGAAAAGGAGATTTTGTGAAGTGTAGTGATGCTTCACACAAGGGCTTAGGGTGCGTGCTTATGCAGCACGGTAAGGTAATCGCGTACATGTCAAGACAATTAAGGTAGTATGAAATTCGATATCCCCGCTCATGAGCTTAGGCTCGTGGCAATAGTTTACCCTAAAGATTGGAGGCACTACTCGTATGGAGAGAAGTGCGAGAATTACCTAAGCCATAAGTGCTCTAGTACATTTTCGCGTAGAAAGAGCTCAACATATGCCAGAGGAGGCAGTTAGAGCTAATCAAGAATAATGATTGGGAGATTCTTTATCATTCGGGGAAAGCCAATATGGTGGCTGATGCCCTTAGTAAAAAGGAGAGACTCAAGATGATAATGTCTTTGGGAGAGTTGATAAGAGATTTTGAGAAAATGGAAATAGTAGTGAAGGTAACCGGAGCCGGTACCGAAAAGCTGTTTGAGATTGCAATAGAGACCGAATTATTGGAAAAGAGCATATTGTGCCAGAAAAAGGTGATGAATGAAGGCAGAGAGCCAACAAATAAATATGAGATTAATACTGAGAAAGATGATAAGGGAATAATGAGGTATTCCTACAGAAATTGGGTTCCAAAAGTTCAAGAGCTTAAGGATGAGAACTTAGATGAGAGCCATAGTTTGAGGAATAAGATTTAGGGCAAACCCTGAATGTGATAGTCAGGGAGGTTGCCATCAAGAAAGAAAGAACCCATAACATAATAGAGTGGAAAACAAGGTTTTTAATGTATAAGATAACCCCGATTATGGGGGAAGGTTGAAACATTTCATACCAAGGAAACAGAAAGTCGAGTAAGGAAAGGAGACCCGAGACGGTACTCCTATACGGCAATTCATGGACCTGTCTAAAAAGAACTTAGACTATTATCCCCAACCACCACCCTGGGGAGACAGTGCGATGGGAAATTCTTTCATGACCTTTAAGTCGCTAAGCTCTCAGAGTTCCAAGGAACAAGCTGACCCAGTCGAGGCAAGAGCCTGGCTAAAGGAAATAGATGAATCATTTGAGATTCTAAATGATTGACGAACCATAAAAGACTGTTTTGTCACTTACCCTCCCAAGAGAGAGACCACCCGCTGGTGAAAGGCCAAGGAAGGCACGGAGCAAGAGATTATAATAAACTGATTAAAGTTCAGCCAATTGTTTTCGGGAAAGTAATTCCCAAGGTTATGGAATAGTGTAAAAGCTTTAGAGCCAGAACAAAGGCAGATGAGTATGATGAATTATGAATCTAAGTTGTAAAAGTTATCAAGATTCGTTCTGAAGACACGAATCCAGAATGACGGGATGTTTGAAATCAATGCTTATATTGTGATTGATTTGTGAAATAATGATAAGAGAAAGGAAAATAAAAAGAAACTGAAGTGGAAAGGAATATAAAGGCAATAGAGTTTGAGGAATGATAAGGGAGTTGGGTATGAGGAAACCCTAAAGACTCATAGCAATAGAAATAGAAAAGTATGTAATCGACAGGATGATGGTCCACCATGAGTTAAAATTGATGGTTGAAGGCATAAGAGATACATATATTGTACCCCCTTTAAGTTGGGAGGATTCGAGGAAACCTTGAGATAGTTCGAAGGATAAATATTGAGACACGGATAGACTGAGGAGACAAGAAAGTAAGAAATCAGGAAAAATTGGATGAAGGAAGTGACCTTCAATAATGTAAAATGTAAGACCGGTGGCTCGATACCCAGAAAGGGAGACGCCAGATATGGGAGGTATCCCAACATTGAGGTGACTGTTGAGATAAACAACAAAAGTAAATAAGGAATTATTAAGAAGAAGTTCACGTTGAACATGACCAATATCTTCCAGAACATCCATGTTATCATTACCAAATCAGAAAAGAAAAGCGGATGACCATTGTTATCTTTTGGAGGCCATATGGATTGACCTCAATTTGAATAAGGATGCTACTATGAAGTTAGGTATAGACTATCGAGGTGGGAATGATGAATAAGATAATCTATCAAGGATATATGACTTGATTTATCCATGGAAGGACGCAGGTACCTTTTAAAGGTGGAATTAAGGATAGAACATTGGTAACTTAAAATGAATCCTAGGGGACTGCATAAAGGTTGGCATGTCACCCTTGATAGGGACAGTATGAGTTTTGACAGTATGATTGGGAAAGGGTTAAGGTAACAACAACCTTTAAGAATCAGTGGAGAAATTTTTTTCAGAAGTATATAGACAATGGTTCTAGTATTAGTAAATGGTATTGTGATATGCCCTGTATCTAGGGAATACAGGAGGAACGATTGAAGGATAACCTTAGAGGTTTTACAAGGAAAAAGGTAATATTCAAAATTCTCAAGAATAGAAATGTTGATAAAGGAAATATGACGTAATTATAATGGTGCCAAGAGGGGCACGTGTTAAACCACGAGAAAGTATGGATCGAACCAGTAAAGGTCAAAATTGTTCAGGGCAATTAGGACCTAAGACAAAAGATGTTCTAAGTACGATCGAGAGTCAGTCGTGACAGTGATTAACCTCTAAAGACTGAGGCAATAACTTATGGAAAAATGGTGATTTTTTTTTCTCATCAGATTTTAAGAAAAGCATTTTCACATAAGCTGTGATTGAAATAAGGTAGAAAATTTATTTGGAGGTGGTTAATGTGACATTGACTGTAAGGAAATTTTACTATCAGGAAAGGCCAAAGAGGTGGCCGACACTTTAAAGGTAAGAGGATAATTATAGGCGCTCGTGCGAGAGGAATACAGTGATGATGGTTAAAGCTGTGAAGGTTGTATTATGGTTTGGAAGATTGACATTCCTTCTGATGACTGTGCAATACCCGACCGTAATAGTAGTTGGTAAAGGTTTAATTCGCGTAATCGCCATGAACGGGCTATCTATCTTAGGAGGTCCTATCTTGAGATAAGCCAGGACCATGTTTCAAAAAAAAAAAAAAAAAAAGACTAAACAAACCTTTGAGTTAAGTCTTCTATTGAAGGCATATGATTACGAATGGTATTAACCTGCTATCGTTGCTTTGATTGAAACTCTTCTGCACTTTTATCTGCTTCCTGTCATGAAGGTACGTCAGAGTTTGGAGTGTTCTTCATGAATTGTGATTGGTGGTTATGTTAACTCCTTAGGAGAATTAGATACGAGATGTATGGACTCCGTATGGTTAGTTATTAAGATTTCGTGGAAAATGAATGACTACAGTGGGTCAGTGGTGGACCATAGTAAGGCAGCAATGATTCTGCGAGTAGTGAGCTGATTACAACCATGAGAGTTGTATTGGAATGATTCTGCGAGTAGTGAGCTGATTACAACCATGAGAGTTGTATTGGAATGATTCTGCGAGTAGTGAATTATTATTCTTTCTTATCAATAGAGAGTCGTATTATTATACGAGGAAGGTTGCGGTGCAAGCATAGAATTCAAGTAACGATGATGTCTAGAATGAGATCCCAGATTCGATTTTCGATGTCGAGGGAGTTTCAAAGGTAATTGTGTATAAGCTCGAGGAAGAGCATGGGTCCATAGAATGATGGACGGGATAGCGAAAATATTTAGGCACGTGAAATGCGATGCTATAATACTTGATGTTGATATAAATGCATATATGTTTTGTTCTTCTATGACAACCCTCTATAGTTCAGAGGTAGGTTCCAAGCCAGATATTTTGTGGCAGTATATTTTTTTTATATATACAATTCTCTCCGGTTCGTTCTTTTCTCTTCTTTTCATTTCATGTAAGCTGAGAAGAACAACCCTTCCAGAAGGGGAGGTATTGCCGAATGACTATCTATCTGTGTGATAGAAGCCGAGTAGGATACCAGCTATTGTTTAATTGCTTGTCAAGTACTAAAGGCTGGCCACCTTCTGTACTAACTATGCGATATAACAAGTGTTCATGATCATAGTGATCTCTCAACAAATTCCTTTACTTCTATTTGATTAATCAAACTTTGGAAAATAGAAACAGCTGAAAAAGGAGTAATAAAGTTGTGGTAGTATTCGAAATGGAAACACATTCATGATACTAAGGTTGACGTGGTTATTAAAAGGTTATAGAACGCTAACGAGCAAAAGTATAACCAGTATAATATTAGGAACGGAAGGTGATAGCGATTACGAACTGGAAAAGAATGGGTATTGAGAAGCAAAGTTCTAATGCTAAAAGCTATAGTGAGAGTCTGTGCAATAGACTTGAAAGAATTTGGAATGATCACTAAATTCGGATTGAGTTATCTTACGACAATAGATCATATGTCATTATCGAGATGTCGCCTTATGAGATCCTTGAGGGAAGACAATGTCGATCTCCCTTATGTTAGGATGAAGTCGTAGAGCGCAAGATGCTCGGACCCGTAGTAGTCCAAAGGACCAAGGATATGATAGATCTAATCAGAGGACGGCTGGTAGTAGCCCAAGATGGACATGATAAGTATGTTGATTTGACACGCAAGGATAAAGAGTATGAAATAGGGGACCTAGTAATGTTATAGGTATCCCTTGGAAAGGATTGATGAGGTTCGGAAAGAAAGGAAAGCTAAGTCTACAATTTGTTGGACCCTTAGATATATTAAGACGTTTGGGAAGTTAGCATATGAGCTAGCCCTAACCCCGAACATGTAGCAGGTCGTAACGTGTTTCAAGTATCAATGTTAAGGAAGTGTAATTCAGATGCCAGTCAAATAGGGGCATATGAGTGCATAGATATGTAACCCGACGTAACCTATATGGAGCAACCAGGAAGGGTTATAGAGTGAAAAGGGACAAGTGCTTAGGAGAAGGGTTATCAAACTAGTCAGAGTTTGATGGTAGAACCACAATGTGGAAAATTGACTCGAGAGTTAGAAAGTGTAATGCTAAGAAAGTATCCCCATTTGTTTTCTATCTGATTCCGGGACGGAATCCTTTTAAGGAGGGGAGACTGTAATAACCCCAATTTTTGGAAAATTTTGAAACCCTTATGAATAGTGTTTTTGCTGAATGAGAAAACTTTTCATGCCACACTATGTAGGGGTTCTGTTATGGATATTCTGGGATATTATTAGTACTCTATGAAGTATATAAGTGTATGTAAAGATCGTCAGAATCCAATTTCGAACACTTTGGTTTTTCCCGGAAATCCACAAGATACGGAGAGAATTGAGTATAAGGTAACAGGATAAAAAGGATTTAAATTAAAGGATTATAATGGAGGATCATAAAAAGGAATATAATGTATTGAGAAAGGTTAAGGGAACCTAAGTAATAAGATCCCGGGTATGATCCTTCAAACGATAAACGAGAACGAAAGTTAAGCGAACCGTATAACAGATCAGCGGTCATTAGGCAAACGATTAGGAAGTTAATCAAAGGGATTAGTGGGAATGATGTCATCCAACCAATAGAAAGAGGACAAGGAAGGGAGGATGACATCATGAGGATGATATAAGCATGATATGGGAAGGAAGGAGGTGTGGTTGAATGAGAACCACACAAATTCAAGGGCAAGAAGGTAATTGACTAAAGCAAGCACAAAAACCAAGCAACCAAGCCAAGCAAAAACCATTTTCATCAAAAATCAAAAGCAACCAAGGCTTGTTCATGAAGCTCTCGGGTGGTTTTCTTAAAAATGAAAGTCCAAGCTCCTCCACTTACTATTTAGCAAGGTAATTATCTAAGCTTCCCCATGGATAGTTACATACTTCCTATAAGTTTAAGCTTCTAATTCCAAGCCAATCTTTTTCTATAAATCATGAAAGAAGATGGTGAATAGTGTTTTCAAGAACTAAAATTTGTGTTCTTGAAGTTTTGTTTAGAATAAGCTTGGATAAGGGCTTTAAAGGTGATTCCAAGCCATTCTCTTGATTCTCCACTCTCCAAGGAAGGTATAAACTACAAACCCTAGCTTTAGTTTTGAGTAATTAGGATTGAATGTGTTTGATATAGCATATGTGAAGCATGATGCTTGAATGGTTGAAGTTTGGTTGAGTTTGTAGAGATTAGTTGGTTTTGTTGCATTGTTGGAGTTGTAAATCTTGGTAATTAGTTAAAGAACCTAAGTAAAGCTTTTAGTTCATGTGAGGAATAAGTATAAATGGTTAATGTGGATTTGTTGGGGTTGTTATGATGTGATAAGGATGGATGTTTGTTGTATGATGGATTTGAGGTTGAATTTGAGGTTGATTTGGAATGGGTTTGAATGGTTTAAACATTGGTAATCGCGTAAACATAGCCGTCGTAACGTCCGATTTTCTTTGGACTGTTTTTGTGCATAACATTAGGACCCGAGAACCCCTGCTAGATTGTGACCATTGCCATGTTTAGATAGCTCATGTTACGAGCTTCGTTTTGATATGTAGTTCGTTCGATTCCGATGCACGGTTTAGGAGAAACGACCGTTTTAAGTAACGGCGTTTCGCGAACGAAACTTTTCCCCTCGCCTTACTTTGAAACATAGGTTAAAGACCATAAAGGGTTAATTAATGTATGAAACATTTATGGTAAGTGTGTTAGGCAGTTGGGAAGACACTCGCGAAGGAATCGCCTTAAAACTCGTAAAGGTTAAATTATTAAAAATGGTGGAGCCGAGGGTACCCGAGTGACTTAAGCGAATCAGTGAGCGCAAAACGAGCGTTAGAGTCTAAGTTAGTTAAAGTATAGATTTACAAGTGACTTTGGTTTAATTCCAACTTACTTGTTGCTTATAGGTTACCAGACTCGTCCCGAGCCATTCGTAACCCCCAGTCGCTCAGGCAAGTATTCTATCCGTTATACTGTTGTTGTGATGTATACACTTGTATATGCATTATCTTGCGATAGATGCATGTTGGTTATTTAGCAAATTCTTGCAATATATTGTAGCATGTGATATGGTATATATGCATGCCTGTTTCATATTCTTGAAATATAAATCTGTTGGTTCAGTTGATAATACCTATGCTAGAGGATAGCGGTAACTTGCATATACCCTTAGTATAGGGACCCAAAGGTGAAAATATTTTCTAAAACCGGGAGTCGAGGATCCCGAGTAGATTTTATATATATATGGATATGGATATATATTTATATATATTTATATATATATATATATATATGGTCATAGTTTTCAAAACTATTAATCGAATAAGGTTTATTCGATAACTTTAACTTTATTTTATTATTGAATATTATTTCGAATATTCATTCGAGGGCTTATGACTCGGCTTATTTATTTATTGAATATTATTTCGAATATTCATTCGAGGGCTTATGACTCAGCTTATTTATTTATTGAATATTATTTCGAATATTCATTCGAGGGCTTATGACTCAGCTTATTTTATTTATTGAATATTATTTGAATATTCATTTGAGGATCTATGACTCCGATTATTTGCTGAAATATATTCTTTATTTTATTAAAGAATATGGTGTTAATAATCAAACTTATTTTCGATTATTCAAATAAAGATAATACTTTCATATAAGTATATCTTTGGTTATTTAATACTCGTTTCAAGTATAAGTTTTTAAACTTCTACTTCAATTATTTTTATAAAAGATTATTCTTTATGGGAATATTATTTAAATAATAATATTCAGTCATTTTCTAAATATTCTGGGGACTGATTTACTTCATTAAATCAGCTTTACTCCAAACACTCTATAAAGTGTTTTCGAGTCTTCAAAATGATTTTTAAAAGTTAGAGCGGATCCCAAAACTCAATTTTATATTTAAGATCTTCCTTTTTAAGGGGATTTAAATACTCGCTTAAAACCTGAGGGATCCGGCTCTGTGGTGTATTTTACATTCGCAACAAGGTTGCAGTTTTGGTAAATGAATTGATTACTTACCCAACGTTCGGGAAGTAAGTCCATCTATTGAGTCGGCATAAGCAACATGGGCTCAGTGGGCGTCCATGATAGTGTAAGTGGCTCAGTGGGAGTCCATCAAATGCATAAGTGGCTGAGTGGCAGTCCAGCATAAGGTCCTAATTATGACCAGGGTGATGACCAGTGGGGAATTCGTCCATCTACTAGTAGAAAAGGTTACTTATGGGTATCTTTGCCTGATCAGCAAGATATCTGGTTTATGCCAAAGGTTTTCTTTTCCTTCCAAATTCCTTGGATATTGCAACTCTGTTCATACTTTACATAACAGAGGTTCCAGGAAATGTTTTAGAGATATATATATGTGGATATATATATATCGGGACTAAATAAAGTATCTCATAACTTTTTCATTCAATAATATTTCAAAGATTGAATCTATTCAAATCTTGCCTTGTAGTCTCATCTATGTGATGAACTTTTGAAACTGGTTATAACTTGAACGGTGGTAGTTCAAGTAGTATTGGGAAAGATATAAGTATATTGGGGTATTTGGTAACCTCATCTTTTAAACTTATATCTAATTAATAATTGTCTTATGAATGACAAAGATTTTCAGAAAAACGTTGAGACAAGGTTAGATATATGAGATCACCTTGCAACGATATTTTTTTATATATACAGTTATACACTGGGATTTTGTGTATATTATGCATGGAAGAGGACTTCCAAGATTTTGAAAAGTATATATGTATATATATATATATATACTGAATATTTTGCGACTTCATCGCATTAAGATATCAACTTGGTTCATTTCTTTTGAACAAGACTTTCATGAGTATTATGAGTAGGCTCATATATTGTAAATCATTATACATATTATTTTGGTGGGCTTGCTGCTCACCCTTGCTTTATTTCTTCATCACACAACAACAGTTAGGAAAGATGGCCAGACTCCAGCAGACCCAGCGCAAGCGCGTGGGAAGCGTTCCGCGTCTTCCCGTTGATGTTGTAGCTGCTATAGCTGCAGAGGTAGATCTATTGTAGATCAGACCATCTACTTTTGAGAATCAATTATGTATAATTATAACTTGTGGCAGATAATGGCAATTAACTGTAAATTTATCAAGTAATCATTTTGGGTTGTAATAACTTTTAAATTGTGGATTCAAAGACTTGTACTTATTTAAATTTCATCTCTGAGACTATAACGGGTTGTGGTGTGTGTTAGCGTGGGGTCACAGCATAAGGTTAGTATTATTAATTAAGTGAAGTGATATTGTGGAAAGAAAGACCGTGACGACCCGGATCCTCGACCCCGGATCTGGGGGTGTTACAAACCAACTCCCATGTTCCATTAGAAACAATAGAGTCAATTTCACTCTTAACAGCGCCCTTCCAGTGCCTTGACTCAAAAGAATCCATAGCTTGCCGGAAAGTTAAAGGTTCGTCCTCGATATTGTAAGTGATGAAATCACCTCCAAAATCCTTGACTACCTTTGCACGCTTACTTCTCCTTGGTTCCTCTAGTTCCTTAGGAATAGAGCTACTACTAGGTTCCGCCCCCACATTTGTCATCTTTTCCACATGATCAGGAATAGAACTTGATGTGTGAGTAGGATCTTCCTCAGAAGTCGTTTCAGGTATTCCAGTCTTCATAGGGTAGACATCCTCAAAGAATGTCGCATCTCAAAATTCAACTATCGTGTTTGCCACTATACCATCTATGTCAGATTTTAACACTAAAAATCTCATAGCTGTAGTGGTTTGAAGATAGCCCAGAAAGATACAGTCAACAGTCTTTGGACCTAGTTTCTTTCTCTTGTGTTCAGGAACAAGCACCTTAGCAAGGCACCCCCACACACGAAGATACTTAAGACTAGTCATCCTGCCTTTCCATAACTACAAGGGTGTTTTATCCATGTGTTTCAGAGGGACTCTATTCAAAATATGGCAAGCCGTATTTAGAGCCTCTCCCCACATGTATTTAGGCAACCCAGAGTTAATAAGCATACTATTAATCATATCTTTAAATGTTCTGTTCTTTCGCTCAGCAACCCCATTAGACTCAGGTGTGTATGGTGGAGTAACTTCATGAACTATACCATTGTTTGCACAAAATTCATTAAAAGCATTACTCGTATACTCACCACCTCTATCAGATCTCAACCTTTTAAGTAACTTACTAGTTTGTTTTTCTACTTCAGTTTTATATATAATGAATTTACTAAGTGCTTCATCCTTATGTCTAAGTAAATAAACATAACAGTATCTACTACTATCATCTATAAAAGTAATGAAGTATCTAAACTGGTCCTTGGTCAACACACCACCAAATTCACAAATATCAGTGTGTACTAAATCTAACAAGTCTGAATCCCTAACAACGTTATGAAAAGGTTTCCTTATCTGTTTAGCAGACACACATACTTGACATTTAGAATTATTTTCTATGGTATATTTTGGAATCAACTCTAAGTTCATCATGTTCTTAAGAGCACCAAAGTTTAAATGACCTAGTCTAGCATGCCATATATTTGAGAATTCAATACAGTTAACAGTAGGAATAACATTATTATTCAAATTTCCCAAAACGGGATCCGCATTAATAACAAATAAACCATTTGACAAGTAACCCTTGCCAAAGAATGTACTAGTGTGAATAAGAACTACTTTATTACACTTGAACGAAATTTCAAAACCACTAGAAACTAAACAGCTTCCACTTATTATATTTCTACGCATGTTGGGAACATGATGCACTCTCGTCAGAGATAGAATACATCCTGAAGGGAACTTCAGATCCACGTTTCCAACTCCATGTACTTGAGCAACACTAGCATTCCCCATCTTCACAGTCAGGCTATGACTCTGTTGATAAGATACAAATAAACTAATATCAGCACAAATATGTACATTAGCTCCAGTATCTATCAACCATTCATTTGACAGATAGGTAGAAAATATCACAGGGTTGTAGGATACATACCGGTCAACGTCGGTTTCAGAAGCCGTAGCCTCACCAACAACCATGTTCACTACAGGCCCACTTGCGGTTCCGAGCACAACATTTGCTTGCGCTACCTCGGTTTTCTTCGCTTTCTTCGTAGGGCAGTCCTTACTCCAGTGCCCAACCTGCCCACAAGACCAGCATGGTTTGTTTGCCTTGGGTTTCTTGGCCTTGTCCTTGTCACTCTTAGGTTTATTACTATTAGCTTTCTTAGCAAAAGCCTTCCTCTTTTGTCCTATAGTTGCTATGTTTACCTTTGAGGTACCGTGTTCAGTTGGCATCACATGTCCCTGTTTGGACTTGTGTTGTTCTTGCACCGAGATGTCCAGCATAAGGTTGGTCCAGGTGATCTCTCCTTTCTGTCTTTTCAGGGAGAGAGAGAACTCTTCCCAAGACTTCGGGAGTTTTTCAATCACACTCATCACATTTAACTTCTCCGGGAGATTCATTCCAGACTCCTTCAAAGCATGCACTATCATCTCGAACTCATGCACCTGCTCAGTCATGGACTTATTGTCCACCAGCTTGAACTCGAGGAACCTTGCCACAGAATACTTTTCTAGACCTTGTGAGTCAGTATTATGTGTCTGGTCCAACTTCTCCCATAAGAGTTTTGCAGAGTAGGCATCAGAAGAATAGACATCAAACAAAGTGTTTGTTAGTGCCGCCAGAATGGCCGCTCTAGCCACTCCATCCTTCTCAGCCCACTTCGCAAAAGCCTTAACTGTGTCAGCCTTCTCTTGATCCACTACTGGTTTCTCATATTCCACAACCGGCCACAGACCCTTTATAGTCAGCCACAACTTCATCCTTTTCTGCCAGCGAGAAAAGCCAATGCCACCGTTGAATTTCTCCGGTAAACCGGTTAGTTCAACAGCTTGTGGGAAACTATAGGTGGTCCAATCAATGGCCCCAGCAGTTGCACCCGAACTGCTACCACCACCAACGATAACCTCACTTTCGTTAACCATTATGCTAAATTCTATATAACTAATATTCTCTTCAAGAATGTTGTAAACCTCACTAACAAAATATAGCAACATAGAAGCAAGTGTATAAAGAATTTAGCAAGTTTAGGCCAAGACCACAGTTAACAAAACAAAACATGCAGGAAAACAAAATCAGTAACTGAAATAACGAAGAGAAAAAGAAAGATGTACCCGAAACCATAGCTTTTAACAGTGACTGAAATAAAGGTTCACAGATACAAAATGCCAAGAAAAATGATCACAGCTGAGTCACCAGGCCTTGCTCGAAGTCCTGGCTGCTCTTGAAGAGAATATTGCCCCTACCTGCTGCGTTTGGGATGCGCACAATATCTCCACTAGGATAAAACAGCTCGGAGTTTATGTTAACAGCAGCAACAAAAGCTCCACTTCGACCAGCACCTCGGTCGCCGGAAAATATCAGCACTTCAGGACTTGTGGGAGAGAAATGCAGAGAGGTTGAAGAGAAGAGAAGAGAATGTAGTGTATATAATACATTCACTTTAACCTCTATTTATAGGAGAGGAAAAAATGAAACTGTCCACACACTTAATGTCTGAATTAAACTGCTTCATTAATGAAAAAATCAAAACTGATCAGATTTTGAATTCATTAATGAAAAAATTAAAACTAATTAGCTTTTGAATTTAAATTATTTGTAACAGCTTTTCACATTAACACCCACATTATTATCAGAACTTAAGTTAAGTTCTGATTTGATTCATCAGTACTTAAGTTCTGATTCTGATAACTTGTTAAGTTCTGATTTTATTCATCAGTTCTGATTCTGATATCAGAACTTGTTACAGATCAGATTATTTGCAGGTTCAATATATTTAGACTAAGCCCACTAACAAAGTGACTTAGCCTATTTCAGTACCCAGCCCAATAATCCAGTCACCGATAAATAAATTCGAATTAAAATAATTCTCAAATAAATAAAATCCTCGCCCAGGTCGCCTCGCGTACGCGAGACGCCGAGACATTCACCCAAATCGCCCTTCGACCCGACCCGGTCCGGTCCGGTGCGTGGCGTGGCGTGGCGGGGCGCGCGTGTGTGTGCGCGTGAAGCACACAACAACACAATGGACCATCACACACCTTAGTAGTTGTATACTACTCATGTGGGTAATACCATATAAAGCACACAACCCACTTTATTTATTTCAATGTGGGACAAACATTCTCAAATTTTTCCAAACTTTTCCAAGCTACTTTCAACTCTCATTTAATATGGATTTCATTAAGAAAATTTTTAAAGCCATACATGAAAATTTAAGTTCAAATATCATTGAACAATTTCCAATCATTAGATTTTAGAATTAACATCAAGAACATAATTAAATTAAGCTCTAAAATCCTAATTTTCTAACATATCAATGGTTCCATAGAGATAATGCATAAGACGTCTAAGGGCTGCCCAATGAGAGTAGCGTGGTTGGTGCATATAAGAGACAATTTGTCCGCAATATAGAATTCAGGAAATGGTCTTCATCTAACATTTTGATATTTTAGAGTGTTTTTCATCCATAAATGGGTTTGAGTGAGGGGGAGTGATAAAATAATACTCCCTTTATTTTTAAATAATTATCGTTTGACTTTTTAGCGCACATATTTAGCAGTTTTGACTGTCTAGTTAAAATTATCATTTTTAAATATTTTTTCTGAACAAAAATATCAATACAATATTTTAATTCACAAAAAAAAAATTTAAAAAACAACAATTTTAACTAGGTGGTCAAAACTTATTAACATGTATATCAAAAAGTCAAACAATTACCATTTAAAAACAGGGGGAGTAATATAAAATAATGAAAGGACCTTTATTTCCATGATCCATTTTAGTTTTGTATGATTGTAAATGAATTTAAAGTATTGAACTGCTATAAATTACTCATATAAAATTGGAAGCGGAGTACATAAAAAAGAAGAGATAATAGATTAATTGAGATGTGTATGTGCAGATGCATGCATCCGTTTGTTAAAAAACAGTAAAATATGACCACTAGTACGACTAACAAGCCCACAGGAAAACCAGACATCTGTTCTCCTGGTTTACACTACTACTAGCTAGCATTTAGATATGTACCGCCAGGCAGGAATTCAAGTTGCTACCACTTCAAACTTATTATTCTACGACTACGAGTTGGTCCAACCATTCACTGTACTTTGTAATCCACAAGTTGTAATATGTACAAAACTAAAATAAAACCTTATTTCACCCCCCAAAACTGGAATAAATTTACTGGTTTAGTAATCTTATTTTGGATTATAACTTATCTAATCTTATTTTGAATTATAACTTATCTATTAATATTACTATTTTTTTCTAATTTATTGAGCATATCAGAAGTCGAACTCTTAAAATCGAACACTAGACAGAAAGAAGAACAACTACTTGACCGAACAAACAGTTTGTTGGCCCACAAGGAGAATTCAAAATGAACCCTTTTAAAACAAGTGAATGTGATTAAGAAAATGGAGCATACCTCCGGCTGATATATATATAATTCACACAGACAGAGACAGAGTATATTTGATTATCGACATTTGGCAATTTGCGCCCAAATTACACAACGGCGGATCCAGAAGCCTAACACAGTAATTCTACGGAAGCAATAGACAACATCCACGTTACGCCTCAAACTGATGACTTGGCAAGCTTACCTACATTGTTTTAGATTTTCTAGATCTGTACATCAACCAGGTGCTTAAAGTCAAGATTAGTTCCCTCTGGTCATATTTCTTCTGCATATACACTTTCCCTGTATAATCATCTTTATACGTAAGCTATGGAACAATTCATAGTATCCAATCTGTTCATCACCCCACTTCAACTCTCAAATTTATTTCATGTCAATCGTTTCATTTCAATTTCATACTTTAGCACTGCAAAATTTTTAATAAAGATGATGATATATATTGTTTTGTTATCATTCTTATTCCCCTTAATCGAATTAGAATTTAATGATCCGGCCATGCAACAAAGGCCAATTAGATTGCCTGACTGATAGTATTACAAAAATAGTAAATGAAATCTTAACAAACTAACACACAAGACACTAAACAAACGAGATTAATTCATGTAAACATACATAGACGTCCGTACAGTTTATGTGCAAAACTTGGACTCAAAATACTCCACGTACAGAAACATTCATACGGTCATACGACGGAAGAAGAAACGGCGGCGGGTACGAGAGGAGCTTGAGAAGGAGACAAGGCGAGGAAGAGAAGGAGTGCGAGCATGAGAATAGGTACAAGTAGAAGCGACGACGGCGGAGGAGGCAGCGGCGGCAGAAGAAGCGGCAAAAACAAGAGCAAGGCGGTGAAGAAGATAAGAGTGAATATTATGATAATTGCTTTGAAGCTAAAGTGGTGTAACATCAAACTTGTACTAGTACCAGTACTAGTCTTCTTCAAATGCTTATGGGCTTCAGGTGATATTAAAACTCCACGTCTTCTATCATCAATATGATGATACATTTGAAAATACATAAAGCCTCTATGAAAATGGTTATGAGGTTGATGGGTTTTTAAGAGCCGAAGGGGGCATTGTTTCTGTATTATACTGGTCCTAGTTGGTTGCAAGGGGGAACAAGTGGGGTATGCATGGGATCATTTACGAGTGAAGACTTGCGACGCCCGTACAAGTTTCCTTTCTCGTCTCTCTTAATGCTTCCGATTGTTTTATTATATTTGATTCGGTAAAACTTTGCTTTTAAACTATATATCCTTCAATTTTTTATACCATAAGATCCTCCTTCTCATTCATTCATTGGATGTGGAGGTTAGAAAAAATTGTAAATTAATAAAAAACAGCAAAAAGGAATTGGGCGGAACTAATTAATATTGAATATAAAAAGTGAGTTTCCCGAAAAATTACTTGGAACAAAACTTAAGCGAAAGCAATTAAATTAATTATTTCTTCAATGTATAATTGGAGTAAGGGGATTTTGGTGGTAATGTTTGGTTTATCTTGGATTGCAAGTGCTAAAGTATGGATATAATATAGACTATATTTATTTCATTTATTCTATTATTCTACTATTATATAATTATATCTAATAATCTGTATAACAAATATAATAGATAATTAATTAAGAAATTGAACTATAATTATAAATTCTCATATATTAAAAGTATTATATTATATATAAGCCGTTTGATATTGATGTTGTGGACAGTTACAACAGTTTTTTACTGAAATGCAGTCAGAAAGTTATTCGGTAAATTCTAAAAGCTCATATCTGGAAAAACGCTTTTTGTATAAAAGCTGCTTAGCGAAAGCATGTCCCCTTACTTTTGGAAAAAACTGTTTTCAGATTTTGTATAAAATAACTATAAGTTTCACCATCAAACCTTCTCAAAATCATTATTTTTATACATTATATCTCAAACTATGTATAAATTAAAAAAATTACCAAACATTCATTTAATTTTTATGACAACACTTTTTTCACTAGCACTTTTTCTCACAGTATAGCAGTTTTCAACGGCACTCCCAAACCTCCCATTTTAGGATGTCTTTCTAATTGTTATTTTCAAAAATAGTAAAGTTTGTATAATGTAAAAACTAACTACATCTACTACTTCTCTATGCTACACCCATTTTATTAATTGGTCCCAACTTTACTCCCTTATTTTAACTTTCATATACTATTTTATCATTTTTCTTAATCTCCGTTCTCAACTCAAAAGTAAACAAATAGAAGAGACGGAGGGAGTATAATACAAACAAAAATTATCTTAATAAAAATAAATATAAGTAATAATGAACAATTCTTTTTTAATCGGGTTAAAGTTGTATCATTTTTTTTGAAAAAATATTGGAGTGGGTAGTTTGATTTAAAATATTTTTGAATAAATAATTTTTATTTGTATCTTATAAAATAACAAAAATATTTAGATTATTTAGGTAGAAATATTACATTGTTTTATTTCGTTTTGTAAAAAGGGAAAATTACGAATTGTCTTTTAAAAAATTTAGAGCACATGAGGCCTCAAAAACATAAAACGGGGAATACATATAATAATAAATAATAAATCTATTACAATTCAAAATTGAAATACAATTATAATTAAATATATTATAGATTATATTTATTACATTTATTCTATTATTTTATTATAATATTTAATATTCTGTATAACAAACAAAATAGGTAACTAATGACATTGAACTATAATTATATATTCTTAAATGATATAAAATAATGCTAAAAATGTTATATATATAATACAAGTAACAATTATCTTAATAAAATTAAATGTAAGTAACAATCAACAAATAATTTATTAACCGGGTTAAAGTAATATTACTTTCGTAAAAAAATTGAAATGGGTAAATTTGAATTAAAATATTTTTGAATAAATAATTTTAAAGAACACATTTAGATTAAATTTAGATATAAAATATAAAACTAGGAAACAATATAATAATAAAAACTCTTACAATTCAAAATTGAAATACAAATATAATAAAATACATATAAAAGTACTATGACAATTAGATTTAAAGTATTTTTTTCAAAATTATTATTAGAATAGAAAAAATTGTAAAATATTATTACAAACTTTTTCAATCTTTAATCAAACTCCTGAAAAAAAATATAGATAAAAGAAAAATAATTACGTAAATATATTATGTGGTATGATTAAAATATTCTCCTTACAAATTTATAATGTGAAAAAATCAGACAACAAAGAAATAAAATAAATTATAACACATATATTATATTTAGGCTATCTAGGTCAAATATAAGAATATAATAATAAGTAAATATATAAGTATAAATAGTATAATTTTTTAAAAAATATTATTTTCAAAAAATATAAAAAAATTTAGGGAATAAATTTTTATATCAAAACTTAGTTAAAAAATATTCAAAAAAATTATATAGAAAAATGATAATTATCCCGTCTATAGCACGGGTACATGGCTAGTATTGATGTAAGCTGATTTTTGTATTACAAATTTTTACTATTTTAAAATATTTATAATTGACCGGTCATAAAAAAATTATATACACATAAATTTGACAAAAAGTTTTAGTTATTACTTTACTTCAGTTTACATTTGAAGTACATAAAATAAAATACACTAATACGGTTTTTAGAAGTACACGAGTACCCCCAGTACGAAAATAGGAGTAAACGAAACAGACATATTTATACTTAAATTTCAATTTTGTAATATATGTGTATATTTTTTTAATTATATATAATATTATACGTATATATGATTTGATGGCGTATATATTATATTTTATTCATTTTTCTTTTAAAAAAATAAATGTATAATTAATATATAGTATTAATTATAAAATATAAGAAAAACTTGTACTTAATTTCAGTTTTTAAAAAACAACACGACATGGAAAGTATCAATATACGAACTCAGGAATAGACAAATTTAAATGGATTCGTAACATATACAAAACAATACATAGAACTACACAGACATGAATGAATAGATGGTCTTTCGAAAATCTAATAAATACGTTTCTTTTAGCTTTAAAGACATAATAAATTTATTCTTTATTCTTTCTTAATAAAATAATTAAACCAAGTATGCAGCTACATTATTTTACATTCAACTTCCCAGCTTTCTCTTTCACTGTAGGCAGTGTAATTTCCTTTCCTCGTCAGGTAGGTTAGGTTCATAGTACCAAGGACTTTCTCGTAATTTTAAATTGACAGGCTCTTATACAATCTGTCCGATGTAAAAGAGCCCTATTATATGCCGCCCCCGATGTAGCCAAAACCAATGTTCGCCCAGCTCAATCTACTTAACCTTGTTATCGCGGTACAGTTTTTTTTCATGAAAAATAGATTTAATATAACAAGAAATCGTACGATATTTATACAAATAATTGAGTCGAATTATTATATATATAAAAATCAAATTGCCGGTCTTCATCCAAATTTTCGTGCACAGACCATCAAACTATATGTTGAAAAAGATATATTTTATATATATCTGTTTCGTCACAATCACAACGCGTTTGACTTATCGATCATAAATATAATTTAATATAAATTTTCATCATTAAATAAGATCCGGTACTCATAATAAATGAGAGACCATTAAATAAGATCCAGTACTCATAATAAATGAGAGAACAAACACACTCTCATCAAAGAGAGAAAAAAATTGAAATTTTAAGTAAAAATTTTTGATTTGAAAAAATGAAAGTTAAAAAAAGATAATCATTTCACTCTCGAATTCAATATGTTTCGTTAAAGAAAACTCAAGTTTCGATGATTAGATTTAAAAATAAACTAAACAAATTAAATAGATAAAGATTGTTCGCTGAAAGAAATGATTATTGAAAGAAACAAAATAAAATAAAACAAATAAAAGTATTTGGGGATTTTTTACAGAATAAACCGAGAAGCCTGCAAAAAGTAGGCTGATTTTTGAGAGAATGATAGGGTTTTTACTAAATAGAGTTTTCACTGATATTTCGTAAAATTTCTGTTGACGGAGGAATCTGGTAACAACAAAGTTTGAGGTTTCTCGCCGGAATTAAGATCTTTGATGGTGGTTTTTCGCCGGAAAATCAAGCGGTGTGAGGTGGTTGTGTGTTAATTGGTGGCTAATATTGATTAGGGCAAGTGGTGGCTCCTTTTCAGCTCTCAACTTTGTACCCCTCTCAATGTGCCTACGTACCCTTTATATAGGGATCAAGTCTGACGTAGTTCTTGGGGAACAAGAAATCTAATGGGATTAGACTTCTTATTCCTAGGCCCGGTAGAAGCCCATCCAGAATCCATCTTCCACTAGATTTAGAAATGTCCAACTATGAGGCCCAACTGCAAAGGCCCAAGGCTCGTCCGTAATCGTAGGACTTCACAGATAATGCATCTCCCTGCGCAAGGATAATACTCCGCTACAGCTATCTCCCTTGATTTACGGACGCAGGTACAACCACGGTTCACCCCAAATGCCTGTCCCCTGAATGAGGATAACCTGCCAGATAGCAAGACATGTGATCCCAAACTCTTGGGTGCAAAGTGAAGGATGACTCCAAAGTTCTCCAACAAGGACACCTGTTGAATATAAGAACAGAGTTCCCAAAGCACACACCAAAGTTAACCACGCATCCCCAACGAGGACACCCGTTGAATACAGGAGGAGGCCTTCAGTCATCAGGCATACCCTTGGAGGCCTTCAAGCTTTTCACGGACATCTCCCTCCTTGACCGTCTCAAGGAGGGAATTCTTCAAAGAGTACCTGCAACAAATATGTTAGTGGAAATAACCCTCCAGTGCTCCTTTCCATGCATGCCTTGTTCCAATCTCACCCTTGAGAATGCATTTCCCACAAAGATGACGCGTCTTGGGCACTAGGAGCGTCCTTACCTTCATGAAGTTTGTATCTTTCCCAACAATCACCTCTTATTTCGTCCCACAGAGATAGGACGCGTCCTGTATTCCTAGGTGCATACTTCAATCTTCTTCGCCAATGAACCACTTTTTCAATCATTCTCACCATGGTGGACGCGTCCTAACTATATGGCCGCGTCCTGAGCTCTCCCCATACAACGTAACGCCGAGTTTGACTCTAATTAACCCGCGTTTGACCCTCATTAATCCAATACCAAAATTTGGGTATAACAACTACCCCCAAATTCCATTTGCAGTTGAAAATAAAATTGGAATTTTACTTAGAATCCACAACCAAAATTTTGGATTGGCCCTCTCATCAAGACGCGTCTTGGCCCCTGAACGCGTCAAAGCTTTATACTCTCAAAATCGATCGTTACATGACAGCTGTTGCACACGTCATCACCCCCTTCTCTATAAATACCCTAAAACTACACATCATTGTAACTTTCCTTTTTTATCTCTCAAAAACCGCCACCGTCGCCGCTTCAAAGCTTCAGGTCCAATACTCTGACGATTCAACCGTCCATTGTTCGATTTCTTTCAATCAATCAATTCTGCAACTCACAAGGTACGTAAACCCTCTTTCATTTCTTCATTTCTTTGACTAAATCGGCCGTAATAATTAATAGACTGTTCGTATGATCCTCTTTCTCCGTGAACTGTTCTTCACTCCCTTTGTGTATATATATGTGTATGTATATAATAATTTCCATATTTTGCTTCGTTGATTCCTGATAAGTGGTATTTTATATCACTTAGAACGTCTTAAAATGGCTTAAATTGGTGTCTTGAAATCAAGTATTTTGTGTATTTGATGCGTTTTTCTAGTGTTTATGCATTTCAGGGTATTAGTTGCATTTCGGAGGAGGAATCATCAAGAATAAGCCTTGGCATGTGTTCACCATTGCGAGAGGAAAAGAACGGGCAGATTACGGCGAAGAAACGGAGCAAACCTGGAAATTTTCCAGTAGGGTCCTGCGCGCCCGCGCAGCAGCCTTGCGCGCCCGCGCAGAAATGCTGAGCGGCCGCGCAGGGTCGGGGAAAATAATATATTATTTTAGACTTCTACTTCTGTTTGGCTTCCAACTTCTATGTAATCTGAGTTTTATGGGACTATTATATAAGTAGATTTGAGACGTTTTTCACAGGGTATTAAGAAGGGATTATGTTTTAGATTGTGTTTTGCAAGAAGCGAAGGAGATAAGGAAGAAGACCGATTTAGCACACAGCAACGAAGAGGAAGCATATATTCTTGTGATTCTTGTTTCGTTGTAACGTTGGATGCTAGTTTTCTTGCTTTGACTTATTTACTCTTGTGACGTACTCTGTTTTAATATAAGTAGTTTAGTTGTTATTTTCTTGTGTTCGTTTATCATGATTTCATATGAACCCATGATGGCGATAAGTTCTATTTTGGGCTAATCGTGATCATGGGGTTGCAATGGATTTATTATGGAATTCTTTAGTTAATTGTTTAATACTTTAGTGTGTGATGATTGCATGATATCTAGTATAGGTTGTGCGTATTCGTCTTATGTGCATCGCGAACATATAAGATAGGGTGTTAATCTCTTGTGAAGCGACAGTGGATCTTGAGGTTTAGAACTTGCCATGCTAGCATAGGTTCATGTACGTTGTGCATGATTAGTGGGTAACTCTAACAGTTTTATTTGCCCTATGTAATCAAAAGGAGTAACTTGTGCTTAAATCGTTGTGTTGTCAATTTCTGTAGACATATAGGAACTCAACATAATTGATGACTATTCAATTTCTATCTTAATTGTGGATATTTGGTAGAATGGTATTAGTACAATGAAAGTTGGCTTTTATCAGTTTTGTGTTATTCGATTAATATCATCACTGTCACATGCTAAAGGTAATAACTATGGCTATAGAAGGAAGTAATAATGAAGTTGTGATCTCATGAGTGTTTTATTATTGATAAATTGCAGTGTTAGTTAAGTGGTTAATTAAGTAGTTAATTATAGTTAATATTTAATCAACAATTTTAAGTGTTATTATCTTAACATTGAGAAGTAATCATACATTGGTGAGTGAGTTAAATTAGACAATAACTTAGTCTGAGTCTCTGAGGGAACGAACTAGAAAGTATTCTATATTACTTGCGAACGCGTATACTTGCGTGAATATTAGTGCGTGATTTCGCCCTAACAAGTTTTTGGCGCCGCTGCCGGGGACTCGGCGTATTTGTTTAGTTTATGTACTTACCATCATTGGTCATTAGGACTCAGTGATTAGGACGTAGTAGTTAATTACTCTTTTCGGTTGTGTTTCAGGTACTTTAGTGCGTTTATGCAAACTCGTTCTCGTGCTCGCAAGAGGACCTTAGATACAGCTGAGGAGAAAGACGAAGTTCTTGATATACCGGAGAAGTTAGATTTTGAGGATTCGGATTCAGGAACTGAGCAGAAAGAACCAGTAAATATGGGAGATCATATTGTTCAAGCTGATCCAGCTCTTATGGATTTTTCTCGGCCTAAAATTGATGACATTCAGTCAAGCATCCTTCATCCGGCTATTCAAGCTAACACCTTTGAAATCAAGCCGGGCACTATTCAGATGGTGCAGAATTCTGTTTCTTTTGGAGGAGCGGCAACTGAAGACCCCAACATGCACATAAGGAATTTTGTCGAGATCTGCAGCACTTTTAAGTATAATGGCGTGACTGATGAGGCTATCAAGTTGAGGCTTTTCCCATTCTCACTGAGGGATAAGGCTAAAGAATGGTTACATTCTGAACCAGCTGGGTCAATCACTACGTGGCAAGATCTTGCGTAAAAGTTTCTGGTGAAGTTTTATCCAATGGCAAAGACTGCTGCTATGAGGAGTGCTCTTACTCAGTTTGCGCAGCAACCTACAGAATCTATGTGCGAGGCTTGGGAACGCTACAAGGAAATGTTGAGAAAATATCCACATCATGGAATGCTGGATTGGATGGTAATCACTGGTTTTTATAATGGTTTGGGGGCTCAATCTCGGCCCATGCTCGATGCACAGCGGGAGGCGCCTTATGGGCTAAAAGCTATACTGAGGCGTACAATCTTATTGAGACGATAGCTGCAAATGAGCATCAAAACCCAACTCAGAGGATGACATCAGGCAAGGTAGCAGGTATTCTGGAAGTTGATGCAGCCACCGCTATTGCAGCCCACCTCCAAGCGCTATCAATGAAGGTTGATTCTTTGGCTACGTATGGAGTTAATCAAATAGCTATGGTTTGTGAGCTTTGTGCAGGTTCTCATGCTACGGATCAGTGTTCTCTTGTCAACGAATCTGTTCAGTATGTGAATAATTATCAGCGACAACAGCAGCCTGTGCCAGCGACCTATCATCCTAACAACAGAAATCATCCAAATTTCAGCTGGGGAAATAATCAGAATGCTATTCAGCCACCATATCAGCAAGGAGTGAGTAAACAGTTTAACCCACTTGGATTCCAGCAACCACAGAAGTATGCTACAAGACAATCATATCCTCAACAGGGAAGTGCAGTTGCACCTACTAGTGCTGATTTTGAAGAACTTAAGTTGTTTTGCAAGAGTCAGGCGGTTTCTATCAAGACCTTGGAAAATCAAATCGGTCAATTAGCCAATGCAGTGCTCAATCGTCAACCTGGCACTCTTCCCAGTGACACGGAAGTACCAGGCAGGAAGGAAGCTAAAGAGCAAGTCAAGGCTATTACCTTAAGGTCTGGAAAAGTAGCTGATGCTGAAAAGGCAAAAGAAGTCGAAGCTGAAGTTCGAGATGAAGAATCTAAGCAAAGGGAGAAAGCGGCGGAACCAAGGAAGACTACTGTTGAACACACTCTGCCTGAGGCTAATACAGGGGAGAAACGGCTCTATCCTCCACCACCTTTTCCTAAGAGATTGCAGCAACAAAAGCTGGATAGACAGTTCGGGAAGTTTCTGGAGGTGTTCAAGAAACTTCACATCAATATACCTTTCGCTGAGGCTCTGGAACAAATGCCTAGTTATGCGAAGTTTATGAAGACTATTCTTTCAAGGAAGGTGAAACTGGATGACCTTGAAACCGTTGCTCTCACGGAAGAATGCAGCGCGGTTCTGCAACAAAAGTTACCACCAAAACTGAAAGATCCAGGAAGCTTCACCATTCCTTGCACCATTGGAAATCTAACTTTTGACAAGTGCCTTTGTGATTTGGGAGCAAGCATTAATCTGATGCCGTTGTCAATCTTTAAAAAGCTGGACCTACCTGATCCAAAATCCACATACATGTCGCTACAATTGGCGGACCGTTCCATTACTTACCCAAGGGGCATAGTTGAGGATGTGCTCTTCAAGGTGGATAAGCTCTTCTTTCCTGCTGATTTTGTTATTCTGGATTTTGAGGAAGATAAAAAGATTCCCATAATCTTGGGGAGGCATTTCCTGGCAACTGGCCGTACCTTGATAGATGTGCAAAAAGGAGAACTTACTATGCGGGTTCAAGATCAGGATGTGACCTTCAACGTATTCAAGGCAATGAAATTCCCTACAGAAGATGAGGAGTGCTTCAAAGTGGATGTGATTGATTCTGCGGTTACTTCGGAACTCGATCACATGCTAATGTCTGATGCATTGGAAAAGGCCTTAGTGGGGGAATTTGACAGTGATGATGAAGATAGCAACGAGCAATTACAATATCTGAACGCTTCTCCCTGGAAGCGAAAGCTAGATACACCATTTGAATCTCTTGGTACTTCTGACCTCAAGAACGCTGAAGGGAAGCTCAAACCATCAATAGAAGAAGCGCCTACCTTAGAGCTCAAACCATTACCTGAACACTTGAGGTACGCCTTTTTAGGTGATTCATCTACGTTACCTGTTATTATTTCAGCTGACCTTTCAGGTAGTGAGGAAGACAAGCTCTTAAGGATTTTGAGAGAATTCAAATCGGCTATAGGATGGACTATAGCAGACATCAAGGGGATAAGTCTCTCATATTGTATGCATAAAATTCTGTTAGAAGAAGGTAGTAAGCCAACTGTGGAACAGCAGCGAAGACTGAACCCAATCATGAAGGAGGTGGTGAAGAAAGAAATTCTGAAATGGCTAGATGCAGGCATCATTTATCCTATTTCTGACAGCTCGTGGGTGAGTCATGTACAATGTGTTCCTAAGAAGGGAGGTATCACTGTGGTCGCAAATGAAAAGAATGAGCTCATCCCTACTCGAACAGTTTCAGGATGGAGAGTATGCATGGATTATAGAAAATTGAACAAAGCCACAAGAAAGGATCACTTCCCTCTCCCTTTTATTGATCAAATGCTTGACAGATTGGCGGGACATGAGTATTTTTGTCTTCTGGATGGGTATTCCGGCTATAATCAGATTTGTATTGCACCAGAGGATCAGAAAAAGACTACCTTCACTTGTCCATTTGGCACATTTGCTTTTCGTAGAGTTTCGTTTGGGTTATGTGGCGCCCCGGCCACCTTTCAGAGATGTATGATGGCTATATTCTCTGACATGATTGGAAATAACGTCGAAGTGTTCATGGATGACTTCTCCGTCTTTGGACACTCATATGATGAATGATTGAATAATCTGCGCGCCGTACTCAAAAGATGCGTGGAAACTAATTTGGTGCTTAATTGGGAGAAATGTCATTTTATGGTGCGTGAAGGCATTATCCTTGGGCATAAGGTCTCTAGCAAAGGTCTGGAGGTGGACAAGGCCAAGGTGGGAGTCATTGAAAATCTTCCCCCACCTAATTCAGTGAAAGGAATACGTAGTTTTCTCGGTCATGCGGGTTTTTATCGACGATTCATCAAGGACTTTTCAAAGATATCTAAGCCGTTGTGCAATTTACTTGAGAAAGATGTGCCTTTCAAATTTGATGATGAATGTTTGGCAGCATTCGAGACTCTGAAGGAGAGTTTGATCACGGCACCAGTTATTACAGCACCAGATTGGACAGAACCGTTTGAGATGATGTGTGACGCGAGTGACTATGCAGTAGGTGCAGTTCTGGGACAGCGCAAGAAAAATCTCTTCCATGTGGTCTACTATGCGAGTAAGACTTTAAATGGGGCCCAATTGAACTACACCACTACTGAGAAGGAGCTTTTGGCTATAGTCTTTGGCTTTGAGAAATTTCGATCTTATCTGCTTGGTACGAAAGTGACAGTATTCACTGATCATGCAGCTATTCGCTATCTGGTTTCTAAGAAGGATTCGAAGCCGAGACTCATTCGTTGGGTGCTTTTACTTCAGGAATTTGAGTTAGAGATCAAAGATAGAAAAGGTACCGAGAATCAAGTAGCTGACCATCTCTCTAGGTTGGAGAATCCCGATTCTACTTCACAAGATAGGACGTTAATCAATGAATCTTTTCCGGATGAGCAGTTGTTTGCAATTCAGGAGGAAGAACCATGGTTTGCAGATATTGTAAACTATCTTGTCAGCAATATAATGCCTCCCAATTTGACATCCGCGCAAAAGAAGAAGTTTCTGCATGAGGTGAAGTGGTATATGTGGGATGAACCATATTTGTTTAGACAGAGAGCTGACCGGATCATCAGGAGATGTATCCCGTTCTGTGAGACGGAGGGGATATTACGAGACTGCCATTCCACGGTTTATGGTGGACACTATGGAGGTGAGAAAACGGCAGCTCGTATTCTGCAAGCAGGTTTTTTCTGGCCCACCTTGTTCAAGGATGCTCATCAGTTTGTTTTAAGGTGTGATCGTTGCCAAAGAGTGGGAAATTTGTCAAGGAAGGATGAGATGCCATTAAATGTGATGCTTGAAGTCGAGGTCTTTGATGTATGGGGAATCGATTTCATGGGGCCTTTTATCTCGTCTTGCAATAATCAGTACATTTTGCTGGCAGTCGATTATGTCTCAAAATGGGTCGAAGTTAAAGCTTTACCAACAAATGATGCAAAGGCAGTGCTAAATTTTCTTCATAAGCAAATTTTCACAAGGTTTGGAACACCTCGGGTAATCATAAGTGATGAAGGATCGCATTTTTGCAACCGTAAGTTCACTTCTATGATGCAGCGTTATAATGTGAATCATCGAGTAGCTACTGCCTATCATCCGCAAACAAATGGTCAAGCGGAAGTGTCTAACAGAGAGATAAAGCGCATTCTAGAGAAGGTTGTTTGTCCATCAAGGAAGGATTGGTCTTTAAAGCTCGATGAAGCTGTTTGGGCTTACAGAACAGCATACAAAACTCCACTTGGGATGTCACCGTTTCAGTTGGTGTACGGTAAGGGATGTCATCTACCGGCGGAGCTTGAGCATAAGGCCTACTGGGCATTGAAGAAATTGAACCTGGATTTAGATGCAGCTGGTAAGAAAAGAATGCTTCAACTTAATGAACTTGATGAATTTCGACTTCAAGCGTACGAGAATAACAAAATGTATAAAGAAAAGGTGAAAAGGTGGCACGATAGGAAGCTACATCCTAAGTTGTTTGTGCCAGGGCAACAAGTTCTGTTATTCAACTCTCGGCTCCGGCTTTTTCCTGGGAAGTTGAAATCAAGGTGGTCTGGACCTTTTATTATCAAAACTGTGTTTCCACATGGAGCGGTGGAAATTTTTGAGAATGATTCGGACCAAGCATTCAAGGTTAACGGTCAGCGTTTGAAGCACTACTATGGGGACATGGCAAACCGAGAGGTGGTTAGTGCCATTTTGTTGACTACGTGAGAAAGGAACGGAACGTCAAGCTAATGACGAAAAAGAAGCGCTGCGTGGGAGGCAACCCATGAATTGTTGTTACAGGAACCCTTAGAAGTTAATAACCTATCCAAAAACACAAAAAAATCAGAAAACAGGGGCTGAAAATTTTTTTTTCCAAAGACCCTCTGCGTGCCCGCGCAGCTATGCTGAGCGGCCGCGCAGCTTGCTGCGCGCCCGCGCAGAAATGCTGAGCGGCCGCGCAGGGGTCGAGTTCCAGAATTTTTTTTTTACAGTTCAGAAAAAAAAAAACAAAAACACAAAAACCCATTACAGCCCATACACCCTCGAATTCTTTTCCCATTACCCCATGATTTTATCCCTCAACCCCACTCCTAATCTAATTTAACCTACTCCACACCCTATATATACATACACCTATCCTACATATCTCCCACAACTTCCTACACTTAAACCCTCTCATAAACATCAAAAATCAGTTCTTACACACTTTTATTCACAAATCAATGGCACCCAAGAGAGCACGCACTATTGACAGCAGCAGCACAGTCCCTACTGCTGATTCATCAAGGGGTACTGCTGCGAGGCCTCGGTTAACTGACAGAGCCGCGGAGGAGGAGTATACTAGGCTGTTGGGGAAGCCGATTCTGAAGGAGAGGGGGTTTTTACCATCAGGGAGGGATGGTGAGTTGTTGCCCATGATTGCAGAGAAGGGGTGGATAGCTTTTTGTGAGTCACCCGAAGCAGTACCGATGAGTGTTGTTCGCGAGTTCTACGCGAACGCGAAGGCTGAAAAGAATGGGTTTTCTGTAGTTCGGGGGCTGACGGTTGATTATCATCCTGCGGCGATTCGCCGAGTGATTGGACAGCGAAAGAGGAAGCCCGAGGAGGAGAACTGGAATGAAAAGACTGCTGAGGATTTTGACTTGGATTTGATTTGTGCGACTCTCTGTCGACCGGGCACAGCTTGGAACCGCAGTCCAGCCAATAATGAGTATCGTCACTTTTCGGCGATCGCCATGAACAGGTATGCCCGTGCTTGGAACGCATTTATATGTGCTAATATCTTGCCTTCTTCACATGCACACGAGGTCACAGTTGAGAGAGCACAGTTGTTGTGGGGAATTCTGAATGAGGAATACTATGTGGACCTTGGTGAGTTTATCTACCAAGGAATTCTGAAGTTTTTGAGGGGAGCAAAGCATATGAACATCCCTTATGCATCCACGGTTACAAAGCTATACCGTGCAGTAGGAGTGAACTGGCCGGCTCATGAGCAGTTGCAGTTGCCAGCAGCTCCTATAGATTCTGGCACTCTGAATGGGATGCAGGAGTGGACCGGTGGTGAGCCTGAGGAGCATGGGCTGGGTTATCGTCTTCCCGGAGGGCGTCCAGCACGAGGTGCTACTATGGCCAGGCCAGGGCGTGGTGAGGCTAGTTCTTCGAAAGCTCAGGAGGGTGCTGGGATGGGTGATGCCCAGTATAGGAGGCTTTCACGGCGGATGGATGCCATGTATGAGACGCAGAGCAGGTTTGCTCAGGAGCTCACCCTTGCGTTAGGGACTGCTTTTCGAGGCCTTGGAGCTGATATCCAGTGGCCAGTTTTTGGTGAGGACTCTGCATACCCGCCGCCTGATACTCCACCCACTGAGGGTGATGATGATGATGACTCCGAGTAGGTATACCCTGTGTTCCTTTCTACTACCTTCACTGGGGACAGTGAAGATTTTAAGTTTGGGGGTGGTAGTTAAGGAATATTTTGTGTGTGCCATATAGTTTTTTTTATAGCTTTATTTGTTGTCATATCATATAGCTCATGCATATACCATGATCCCTTTTGCAATGATTTATCGACTGAATTGTGATATTGATGCGAGTGTAGTGATAGCATTAAAGTGATATTAAGTTGTGTAGGTTGATATGCATGCTAGAAGCACTTGTATTGTCACTAAGTCTTAGAGAATGCTGAAGGACTAGATTGTTGTTATGATCTGATTATTTTCGAGGATAATCTATTTATTATGCTTAGAATTTGATAATAGGTTCTTAGTGGTAAAGGCATGAAAAAGAAAAAAAAATGGAGTAAAAATGGAATTTGTTGCTAGTTATGGCTAGGCGTCAAATGGCTAGTAGCCGGCTCGCATGTTATGCGAGTAGTCTAGGGTTGAGCAAGATGGAGCGAAACGCACTTGCTCAGAATAAAAGAATAATAAAAAAAAATATTTTGCGTAATTGATCAAGAGTGGGCTCTTTGGTATTCGAGTTATTAAGTTCTTAAGGGACTTTGTGCCTAGTGACCTAAGGCTTTTAGAGTCTGGGATCCGCTAACCTAACGCTCGTTACATGGATACCATTGTATAAGTCTTTTGTGGACCTCACTCACTGCACGGTCAAATAAGCATTTGCATTGTAAATAAAAAGCACGATTCCGTAGTAAGCTCTAGAGTTCTTGTAGTGTTGTATATCACTTTGTGCCTAGAATTTTTATTCTTTGTATAATCGTAGGATTGCCTTGAGGAAAGTCTAGTCATAGTAATTGGTCTAGTTCCGAAGCATATCTGTTAAGCATTTGCACACACCACGTTTCTGGCGGTATGTCCGTTTGCATGAGTTTCTTGATCTTTAGTGTCTAACTGCATTCGTTGAGACGTGACAATTTGATTGGTTGATTGTAGTAAGGGGGATCGTTGCATTTTCATATAGATTGCATTCATGCATATTTTTATTTGTTTTTGAGTCTGTGACGCTTGAGGACAAGCATCGATTTAAGTTTGGGGGTGTGATAAGTGACATTTTATATCACTTAGAACGTCTTAAAATGGCTTAAATTGATGTCTTGAAATCAAGTATTTTGTGTATTTGATGCGTTTTTCTAGTGTTTATGCATTTCAGGGTATTAGTTGCATTTCGGAGGAGGAATCATCAAGAATAAGCCTTGGCATGTGTACACCATTGCGAGAGGAAAAGAACGGGCAGATTACGGCGAAGAAATGGAGCAAACCTGGAAATTTTCCAGTAGGGTCCTGCGCGCCCGCGCAGCTATGCTGAGCGGCCGCGCAGCAGCCTTGCGCGCCCGCGCAGAAATGTTGAGCGGCCGCGCAGGGTCGGGGAAAATAATATATTATTTTAGACTTCTACTTCTGTTTGGCTTCCAACTTCTATGTAATCTGAGTTTTATGGGACTATTATATAATTAGATTTGAGACGTTTTTCACAGGGTATTAAGAAGGGATTATGTTTTAGATTGTATTTTGCAAGAAGCGAAGGAGATAAGGAAGAAGACCGATTTAGCACACAGCAACGAAGAGGAAGCATATATTCTTGTGATTCTTGTTTCGTTGTAACGTTGGATGCTAGTTTTCTTGCTTTGACTTATTTACTCTTGTGACGTACTCTGTTTTAATATAAGTAGTTTAGTTGTTATTTTCTTGTGTTCGTTTATCATAATTTCATATGAACCCATGATGGCGATAAGTTCTATTTTGGGCTAATCGTGATCATGGGGTTGCAATGGATTTATTATGGAATTCTTTAGTTAATTGTTTAATACTTTAGTGTGTGATGATTGCATGATATCTAGTATAGGTTGTGCGTATTCGTCTTATGTGCGTCGCGAACATATAAGATAGGGTGTTAATCTCTTGTGAAGCGACAGTGGATCTTGAGGTTTAGAACTTGCCATGCTAGCATAGGTTCATGTACGTTGTGCATGATTAGTGGGTAACTCTAACAGTTTTATTTGCCCTATGTAATCAAAAAGAGTAACTTGTGCTTAAATCGTTGTGTTGTCAATTTCTGTAGACATATAGGAACTCAACATAATTGATGACTATTCAATTTCTATCTTAATTGTGGATGTTTGGTAGAATGGTATTAGTACAATGAAAGTTGGCTTTTATCAGTTTTGTGTTATTCGATTAATATCATCACTGTCACATGCTAAAGGTAATAACTATGGCTATAGAAGGAAGTAATAATGAAGTTGTGATCTCATGAGTGTTTTATTATTGATAAATTGCAGTGTTAGTTAAGTGGTTAATTAAGTAGTTAATTATAGTTATTATTTAATCAACAATTTTAAGTGTTATTATCTTAACATTGAGAAGTAATCATACATTGGTGAGTGAGTTAAATTAGACAATAACTTAGTCTGAGTCTCTGAGGGAACGAACTAGAAAGTATTCTATATTACTTGCGAACGCGTATACTTGCGTGAATATTAGTGCGTGATTTCGCCCTAACAATTCCTGATTGAATGTTCCTAGGGTTTTACTAAATATCCCCAAATTAGACATTGTCAATTGAGATTCCACTGTATTTCCACTATAATGGACGCGTTTATCAAGTAAGGCGCGTCATGTTGTTGATCGCATGATTTACTCATCGTAGTTTAACTTGCCCCAACAAAAGTAGAGTAGACGCGATATCAAACTAGGACGCGTCATATTGTTTTTTACAATAGGTTTTCTAGGACGCGTCCTAGCATAAAATCTTTTTTGCACCTTTCTTTTTTATTACCTTACTTCTTTTCTTTAAGACATGGACGCGTCCTCAAAATATTCTTCCTTCTTTTTTCAGCTGGAGGACGCGTCTTCTTCCCCTTTTCATCCTTTTAAGGCTCTCAACAAGCGCATAGGGATATACTCTCCTCCTCCAACTTCTTTCCTTCCTGAGCCTTCTGAATCTCATAGGACTACTCCCTTTCTTGAGGTGGAAGCGCGCGTCTGTGAATTTCTCAAATCAAAATTTTCGATCATGGCAGATTCCAGTTCCGAATCTATGGATCACGTCCCTATAAGTTCCAGGATGGGAAAAAGAAAATTAAAACGTAAAAGAACTCCAATTCTCAATACTAGGTCAGCCATCGGAAACTGGTCTGACGATGAGATTATCCCCACAACTAGTCAACCGCCTTCTCGTGTGATTGTTTCTGAGGAGGACGCGTCTCCTGCTCAGGACGCTTCACCTGCTGAGGGTGCGTCCTCTCGTCATAGTGAGAGTGAATTTGGACAAAGAGCTCCTAATCCCGACAAATATACCATTCCCCCTCAAAAATCTGACACCCCACTTGAACACTGGGAACCGGAAGATGTAGAACTTGATTTTTACTGGAAAGAGCTCGGGGATCTTCCTGAAACAGAAAAGAATGTCTGGAGAAAGAGAGAGAATAAGTTACCTTGTGTTGGAATGAATTCCACAGCCACAAAATTGGAGATTGGCTGAAATATGAAGTACTATGACATGGAGGGAATCTGGGCGCGTCCTTTGTGCAAGATGAGGCCTCATCTCTTCACCATGGAGAATCTGAGGATTTCCAGGATGGTGCTCACCCCCAAACTCATTTCCCTGGGTGTGGGCGCGCCCTTGTAAATACATCAAGAAAATCTTAAAATGGTACGATGTATCCCCTATCCAACTCTCTCCCAACTCATACAAACTGGCCTGGGCCCTGTACATCATGTACCACAACTTGGAGTTGGGAGCGCCCTCCATGAAAGAATTTAGCTACTTCTTCAGCATCAGGAAATTTATCCCAAGCTACCACTTTTTGGTTGTCAACAAGTGGCTAAATAACAAGGGCTTCAACGAAGGCAAGGTGAGCCACGAGAGGTATTGGAAGGAACCATTTTTCTACGTTTATGACGTTAAGAGGGGTCATGTACGCTTCAACCTGAACCCAAGTAAGTATTGCACTTAAGGACGCGTCTAGGTATACCAGGACGCGTCTACTTAATTATCAAATTTTTATACGCCTTTTAACAACTCTCACTCTTCTCTCTTAGATAAAAGAATACAAAAAGAACTCACAGGAAAGAGGAAATAGAGAGCAGAAAAAGTACTAAGATACGCTGAAAAACACTTCAATCTCAAAGAAATGATTACAGAAGCTAATTTGAAAAATATTTTGTCTGCAGGGGTTGGATCCATCTGTAAGTTTCGTGAGTTTTATAATGGAAAACCCGTTCTCACAGCTTCTGAAAAAGCTAGAGGACTCAATGCCACAGAACTAGTCCAGCTGGACATTAGCAGAAAAGTAGACTTAGAACAAGGTAATATAGGACACGTCCTTGGATTAAGACGCGTCAAAGTTCTTTCTTAATTCTGATTTATCTTATGTTTCCCAAAGTCCATGGGACGCGTCTTGATTATCAGGACACGCCCTCTAATGTTCCCTCAGGACGCGTCTTAAGCTCCACTTTTCAACTAAAGCTATAGTACTTGTCGTTCTCCCCACACATGATACAACTTGTAACGTATCACCCATGCATTCTTAAATACGTAACGAACACCTGGTTGAAGCCTTCATAATCCATGTATTTTGTATCGACGCGTCATCTTATCAGGGCGCGTCAACCTTGTGATATAAATAGTTCTTGATGTGCACATGAAGCCAATGTATCTTCCTTATGTTTTCTAATTAGAAATATGCATGTATGTCTTCTTTCATTTCATCATAAATCTATTTAATGCAGGACGCGTCCACATTTCTAGGCGCGTCCAGAGCTAATACTTCACATATCTTTTTTTCAGACATGAATTATGTTCCAAAAGGATTTGCTATTGGAGCTTCTAAGAAATTGAGAGCCAGGAAGCAGGCTACTGTTAAGGCAGATCCAAAAGTCAAAGATCTTTTTCCTGCTGTGACTTCTTCCCCTTTACCCAAGATCATTGAGACTAATGTGTTGAACGTATCTGACAAGGAGGACGCGCCATCTAAACCCCAAAAGACGGTTCCAGATGACCAATCCTTTGTCATCAGATATCTGGGCGCGTCCTCATCTGGGACTTTCACAGAGGATGAGGTAAGAGGTTGGGCTTTTAGAACTGATCAGCAGACTGAGGAAGTCATAGTGAAAGCAGCAGCTCAGCTTCACCTGCACGCAAGGCAAAGTGCCAACATGGCTACCAGACTTAGGGCGCGTCTTGCTGTCATGGATACTGCAAAAAATGAAGCTGAAGATAAGATCAAATCTCTGCAAAAAATTATTACACTGCTCACAAAAGAACAGGATGCTTAAATCCTTCAGTTGAAACAAGACAAGGCGCGTCTTGATGGTGAAAAGGCACAGCTCGAAGGCAACGTCACCTCTGTGGAAAAGGCTGTGGAGAGCGTAGTCACTCTAAATTTTACCATGCAATTAGAGCTTGATACTATGAATGATGACAGACTGCATGGTTGGAAAGAAGAGAAAAAACTTGTATATCAGAACGGGTTCACAGCTGGTTTTGAAGAGTGGTGCTCTGGGTACATAGCTAATGACCCAGAATACACTTTTTCCAAGTTTGATGAGGATACCCAAAAGTGGGTAAATGATTTCAAAATCAGGACGACAGACTCAATCAAGAACAAAAGGATCATCTTAGGCCTGGAAGAGGATGACGCGTCCCTTGCGCCTTCTCCACTTCAAACTCAGCCTCCACCTTCCCCAAAAGACTAAAACAAGCCTCAGGACGCGCGCCCTGCCTAAGACGCGTCTTATGTCTATTTATGAACTTTTTTATTTAAACTGTCTCAAGGGTGCAGGCCTCTTATGTCTATTTATGAACTTTTTTATTTAAACTGTCTCAAGGGTGCAGGCCTTTTTAATCCTTGCAAGTTGTAAACTTATGACTGTGTATTTGTTGGATGATGCACTTTGATTTCTTAATTTGCTTGTCTTTACATCTTTTAAACATTTTTATCATGTGGGTGTGTCCTCGTATATGGGCGCGTTCAACCATTTTTTTTTAGAAGACAAGAATGCTGGAGTGTTGCAATTATATAAAATCCCAGATTGGGCGTGTCTCTGGACGCGTTCTTCCTTTTTATCAAAAATCATCTAAGTTTCCTATGTTGTTTTCTCTAGTGAATTATGTAGTGGGCGCGTCTTCTTAGTTAGACACGCCTTATATTTTGTAAAATCTTTTTCCAGGGATAAAATTACTTCATATTATTAACTCCATTTCAAAAAATGTTAAAAGTAGAGCATTACCCCGAGAGGGCGCACCCTATTAAGAGGAGCGTCAACCTCAACCATGGGCGCGTCTTATGTAACGTGGGATGCGTCGTGTCAAAGTAAACAATATTTCAAATGCCATAGATCATAGCTTTTATTGAATAATGCGCTCTGTAACGCCATCCAAATCCGGGGTATAAGTCTGGGGGTTACTAGCTAATCATCAAACATGTACAATCTGATTAACAAATAAAAAAGAAATGAATCTAAACCCCTTTAACACTAACGAGGATCTTTTTAGGTTGAAGTATGAAAACAAGAATCACTAACTACTTTATTACAAACCAAATTCAAAATCTTACAAACTCTCTTTATTACAAACCATTGTCTAACCAGTTTTAAACTAATTTCATCTTTTATTCAAACACACACACTAACTATCTGCACTCCACCTGTTCGGGCAACTCAAAACTTTCTTCTTGGATTGGGATCAACACCTTGGGTATGAGAGGATCCCGAGGCTTGACCCGCTTCTTTACCACTCGAGTCCTGATGGGGTTCATATTCCTTCTTAACTGAAAACAATAAGGTGAATAACAACAAAAAGGGGTGAATCAAAAATTGCTCAACAATTCCATAAAATATAAATAGTGTTTAAGAAATTTAAGTGAAATGGTAACCTGGGTATATCTGCAATGATATAACCCCACGAGAGTAGAAAGAAGGCCATTACTGGCGAGTTACAATTGAATTAAACTGGACACAAGTTCGCATCTATACCCTGTTGATCAGCTATATACGGTGCAGATCTATATCCCACTATATAGATCCCGTCAGGCACCCATGCACTACGACACATCTCAAGGATCCGGTTATGTCCCGGTTCTTAGGATTAAGTAAACTTAATCCCCAAAAATATCACTATCCAGTCCATGGAGTAGCAACCGGAACAATCGGTATGCTTTGATATATTCTAATCACCAGAATATATCAATATTCGTGAGTAAAAATTGGAATCTGAACAATGAATTCAAATGAAAAGGAGAAATCAAGAATCGAAATGAAATATGAACAAGAATCAAAAGAGTGCAAGTGTGATAAGAATCTGAAGAAATTTCACTATTCTGAAATTAGAATAGGGGAAAAACTTGTCTTATGCGCGATTCACTACAATTATGTCACCTTTGTTTATCACCGACTCAACCTGCCTTGATGGCTTAGCTTTTGTTAGATAAATAGACTGGTTTAGTCATTTAGTACTTCAATTACGTCTTGAACCGACTTCACATTGCTCATATTGTTTACCCATGGGCTTATGACTGACTCGTATATTACATATTAGCAAGTAAGACTCGATTAGCCGCATAATGCACATAACCACATAAGCACATAATCATTTTTATAGTTAAAAATAATTTTTAGAATCAAAATCGACTCGTTGATCGCTCAACTGATCATTATCTGACTCGTTTCCTATTTTTTCAGAATTTTTCGGACTCGTCCCGGCACACGATTCGACTGATAATCAAATAAATAACAAAGTCAACTAATTTCTAAAAGAAATTAGGTCTTAATATTATTTTTAAAGAAAAAAATTCATTTTTCGGACTCAAAGGGATTACGTTTCGCTCGAATCGGACTAACGGTCTAATTAATATTAATTAATCACGGATAATTCAATTTATTATTCAATATAAATAATTATTACTAATTTTTAAACCCTAAAATAATTTTTAAATAATTATTTAAGAAAAAAATCAGAATTAAAAATAATTTTTCTATAATTTTTGGAATTAAAATAAATTTATTATGATTTATTGAAAATTATTTAATTAATTATCATAATAATTAATCATTTTTAAATAGTTAATAAATAATTAATAAATAATTAATAAATAATAAATAATTGAGAAAATAATTAAATCTGATTTTTAGAAAATATTTCAGAATTATTTATAATATAAATCAATTAATTAATTAATTAATTAATCAATTTATAAAATAAATAAATCTGATTTTTATAATTAATAAAAATTAAAATTAAAATTAAATCCAAAAACATTTGTCAGAACAGAATCTCTGACAAAACGGATCAAAACCGGGTTCAAAAAACCGGGTCAAACGGGTTGGGTTCCGGGTCATGAAGAACATGACCGGAAATTACCCAGAATCCGGCCACCGGCCAACCAAAAATCAGGCCAAAACAACATCGTTTGGTACGGTTTTGAGTCCAAACCATTCCAAATCACTTCCACAACACAACCACACCGTTCAATCGTCGGAATCATCCCTAGATACTATTCTCCGATCAAACCGACTTAAAACTCCCGCCAAACTTCGAATTTCTCCATTTGTACATGAAACTTAACGTTCTATAGTGCAAATCAAAGCTTACAACACGTATAATCAAAGCCCTAACAATTCAGGAACCAAATATTCACCAAAATCAGGAAGCTATGTTTTGAAAATTGAATATAAACCCTAATAATCGAATATTACTATCCAGGTATCGTTTGTTCAATTAAACACCATGAATCGATTGCAAATAACATCAGGAAGTTATATCAATCATCAAAACATCATAATAACCCTAGAATCAAAAAACCCTAATTCGAACATAAACCCTAGAAATCAAAAATCAAAAACTACGAATTAAAACATGAAATTGATGCTAGAAACAGAAAGAACAGATCAAAACCTTCAATTTGGGTACTTGATTCACACGATTTGATGATGTAATCATTGAGAAATCACGGCATGAATTCCTGACCCGACCCTGTTCTTCCCGACCCGATTTCAGAGAATTTTGTGAATTTTGCAGATTTTTAATGATTAATTATAATTAATTAAATAAAAATTAGGCTATTTATAGTAGTAAAATTAATACTCCTAATTAAAATTAAGGCCCTAATCCTACATTTTTTAAAATTAATAAGCTCCTAATTTTATAATTTTTGAGTATTAAAATTTAATTTATAAATATTTTATATATGCAATATATATGCCAAAATTTTCCAAAAATTGTGAATACAACAAAAATACAAAGAAATGGTATAAATAAAAGTCCTATAATTTTATAAAAATAAAAATATAATTTTTTTGGGATTTTTAACACCCAATGGGGCCCGGAAAAGTAATTTTTCACAAAACGAGAAAATTTTATAAAATACCTAGATGTTCAGAATAATGCGATGATAAAAGCCGTTTGATGAAAAATAAGGCCCATTGTTTTATTTGAAATACCTGCTTTAAAATCATGATTCAGGTCGTAAAACGTTTGAAATGAAAGCTATGAATGCAAAATAAAATATCTGAAAAATATCTTAACAATACCTGGACAACACAGAATGGACATAACACATAGCAATTAGGGTTTGACAGATAATTCCACATAAATAGCACATTAACACACATAATTTATTATAATTATGATATAATACAGACGTAAATTTCCTAGACGTTACACGCTCTAGTGTCAAAAGTGCACCAGTCCCACGGCTACTATGCTCTGTGGGGAACTTATTAGAAAATACGATCCTTTAACTAGTTGTAAGGTAAGTAGTACATGCACTACCCCCTAGGCTAGGAGGAATTTTATTGCTTCTAGCCTATAATCCAGGCACAACCCTAAATATATAATTGAAAGTGTAAACATAATATGTAAGGGGCCAAAGCCGCACCTTACTAATAATACTTTCGGAGATGCTCCGCATTCCATACTCGTGGAACCAACTTCCCTTCCAAGTCCTCAAGGTGATAAGTACCCTTCCACAAAATTTCTTTTATCTTGTAAGGTCCTTCCCAATTAGCTCCAAATACTTCATGCTGTGGATTCTTTGTGTTTGGCATCACCTTCCTGAGTACGAAATCCCCCACCTTCAGTAGCTGTCCCTTTACCTTCTTGTTGTAGTACCTTACAGCACGCTGTTGGTATGCCGCAAGCCTCAGCTGAGAATTTTCTCTTGCTTCTTCCAAGAGATCCAAATGAAGCCTCTGCTTAACCTCTGCATCTTCCTCAGTGTAACGATCTCTACGAAGCGACCCTGAGCCAACCTCCACAGGAGCCATAACATTATACCCGTAAGTCAGCATAAATGGAGTCTCCCCTGTAGTAGATCTTGGAGTAGTGTTGTAGGACCACATCACTTTTGGGAGTTCTTCGGGCCAATTTCCTTCGCGCTCCTCCACCTTTGTCTTAAGGGTATGCTTTATTATTTTATTCACGGCTTCTGTTTGCCCATTGCTTTGAGGATGATAGACCGCTGCAAATTCCTTCTTAATTTTCAGATCCTCACATAACTGTCGCAACTCCTTGCTATCGAACTGCTTTCCACTGTCAGATACAAGTTTGTAAGGAATTCCAAATTTGCACATGATAGAATTGAAGACAAAGTCTTTAATCTTCTTCGCGGTGATAGTCGCCAACGGCATAGCTTCTGCCCATTTAGTAAAATAATCAACCGCAACCACTGCATACTTGACATCTCCTTTAGCCTTAGGTAATTCCCAAATAAGATCAATCCCCTACATGACCAATGGCCTTGGGCTCACCATAGGCGTCAAGAGTGTCGCTGCCATAGATGAGTAATTCGCAAAGCGTTGGCAGCAATCACAGGCTCTAACGAAAGTTGCGGCATCCTCCTTCATAGTAGGATAACAATAACCTCGGCGTAAAACTTTCATCGCCAACGAGTTACCCCCTGAGTGATTACCACAAATTCCTTCATGTACCTCCCTTAAGATGTAGTTTCCCTCTTCGTTATCGACACATCTGAGCAGCGGTTGACTAAAGCCCCTTTTATGTAAAACTTCATCATATACCACATACCTTGCAGCCTGGTAGCGGAGTCGTCGATCCTTGAACTTATCCTTAAAGAGCGCTCCTTTGTGGATATAAGTAAGGATGGGCGTCATCCATGTTTCTTTGGGAGCCTCGTCTACTTGCATCACCTCTACCTCTGGGATACTAGAAATCTCCTGAATTTCTAAGGATATAATCCCCAATAACACAACCTCATGTTGGGATCCCATTTTTGCCAGGGCATCCGTGTTGCTGTTCTTTTCCCGTGGTACACATTCCAGCCTAACCTCTTTGAACTTTCCAATCAAATGATACGTGCACCTCAAGTACAATTCCATCTGCGGTCCCCGAGCTTGAAACCCCCCATTTACCTGGTTTACCACCAACTCTGAGTCGCTCTTCGCAATTAAGTTCCGTACACCCATTTCCAAAGCGATCTTTAGATCGTTGATCAATGTTTCGTATTCCGTATCATTATTTGTCGTATAGAATTTGAAGTGAATTGCACTCATCAGATGATGGCCTTTCGGAGATACGAGTACTATGTCTGCACCTACTCCTCTATTTAACTGCTCCATCCACATGCAAAATCCACCAAGGATGTGAAAACTCCTCTAAAACCTCCTCAGTAGGAGGGGGATGTAACACTACCAAAGCCTTATCATCAACTGCAGAATCAAATTTCAACAAGAAATCAGCTAAAGCCTGCCCTTTAATCATTTTACGGGGCATGTATTCCAAGTCAAATTGTCCCAACTCCACAGCCCATTTCAACATTTTCCCCGATGATTCTGGCTTGTGAAGGATTTACCGCAGAGGATATATTGTACGGACTTCAATTTTATGGGTCTGGAAGTATGGGCGTAGCTTCCTTGACGCAAGGATCAAGGCATAAACCAGCTTCTCCATACTTGTATAGCGAGTTTCAACATCGTGCAATCGCTTGCTCACATAATACACTGGCAACTGTTGCACATCCTCTTCTCTTAATAGCACATCACTGATTGAATACTCAGAAACTGTAAGGTATAGGATTAGGGATTCCCCATCTAATGGTTTTGACAACATGAGAGGGTTCCCCAGTTGTTCCTTGATCCTCCTAAAAGCCTCCTCACATTCTGGGGTCGATGCAAAGTCATTCCCTGCCACTTTAATTAACTTAAAGAATTCTTTGCTCCTGTCAGATGATTTAGAGACAAATCGGTTCAACACGGCGACCCTTCCAGTCAAGCTTTGCACCTGCTTCACACTGGCGGGAGATTTCATGTCTAGCGGTGCTTTGATCTTTACAGGATTAGCTTCAATTCCCCTATGATTGACGATGAACCCAAGAAACTTGCCTGACTCCACACCGAACATGCACTTCTGTAGATTCAACTTCATGCGAAACCTCCTTAGAATGTTAAACATTTCCATCAAGTGCTTGACATGATCATTTGCCTCCTTGATTTTTACCAACATATCATCCACATATACCTCCATGGTTCTTCCAATCTGACTTGAACATCATGTTCACCAACCGTTGGTAGGTTGCGCCAGCGTTGATCAATCCAAACGGCATCCCTATGTAACAATATAACCCTCTATCAGTGATGAAGATGTATGCTCCTGATCGGGGCCGTACATGGGGATTTGATGATAGCCGGAGTATGCATCCATAAAGCTTAACAAGGCATGCCCTGCCGTCGCGTCAACCAACTGATCAATTCGTGGGAGCGGAAAACTATCCTTTGGGCAAGTTTTGTTGAGATCTATGAATTCTACACACGTTCTCCACTTCGTATTTGGTTTTTTCACAAGCACCGAAGTTGTAAGCCATTCGGGGTAAAAGGATTCTTTAATCAAACCAACTTCCAACAGTCGATCTACCTCTTCCTTTATTGTTATCGCCCTTTCCCCGCTCACCGGGCGTCGCTTTTGTCGTATGCCCGTGCAATTAGGGAAAATATTCAACCGATAACAAATTACCCCTGGGTCGATCCCCACCATGTCTGAATGACTCCATGCGAAGACATCGAGATTTTTAATCAGAAAATGGGTAAGCCTTGCCTCATTTTATAACTTAGTTGAGATCACACCTTCAAAACCTTGCTTGGGTCATCTTTATCGACCGGAACATATATTGTGTCCTCGGTCAGCCCCGTTTTCTCGGCAGGTATAGGGATCCTGGGATCCAGATCAAAATCAAAGTCCCGGGGGTCCTCTACTTTCATTCCTACATTCGAGGGCGCGTCTCTATATGTGGGAGCATCCACCTCTGGACAAGGCACGACTTTATGCATTGCAGGTGTGGAGGGCGCGTCCTCATTTTGAGGAGCATCAACCTCAAGTTCATTTCCACTTTCCAAGGGCGCGTCCTGCCTTTGAGGAGCACCCACCTTGAGGTTACTTTCCAGACTCTGTAAAATCTCACTTCTTCCTTCCAACTTTTCTCCATTAACCTCCTTTCGCACAATCCCTTCTGTATCATTCACCGCGATTTCCTCCACACTGCGGATACTCGAAACATTCCCTAATATCAAAGTAGGGGTCTCGGTGACATGAGTTTCTTCTTCCTCTGGATCTTCCACAAAATAATAGGCATGAACCTCTCCACTTGATTTTTCCTGAATGTCCGCCGCATCTTCAAATGGAAGACCTTTTCCCTCATACCTTCTCCTGCGAAATTCTTTAACCGCCTTGTGATAGCAGTCGCGTGATTCATATTACGACCCTCTCATACTGCCCATTCCGTTAGGCGTTGGGAACTTTATCATCAAATGACGTATAGAGGTTATCACCCTGAATGCTCGCAACCAAGGTCTGCCCACCAACACGTTGTGTGCAGAGTTTTGATCCAGCACTTTGAAGTCTATTATTTGAGTGACAGATTGAGCTCATTCCCTAAGTGTGATAGGAAGCCTAACCGAACCCATAACTCTTACTGCCTCCCCAGTAAAACCGTAGACGTGTGCGTCTTCAAAATTCATGTCACTGTCCGGGAAATCCAATTTCTTGTACGTGCTGTAATACAAGATGTTCGTACAGCTCCCGTTGTTCAAGAAGACTCGATGCGCGTTCATTGCCCCAATAAGCATAGTTATTACCAGCGCATCATTATGGGGATGATGTACCCACCTTGACTATCTCTCCCTGAACGTAATATCAACAGATTCCCCTTTGAATATTTTTGGAGGTCTATCTTCCAAGCTATAAATGTTGGTGAGTAGTGGGTGTCGTGCCTCTTTTGCATTCCTTTCCAACGCCCAATTGCTATCAACAACAAATGGATGTCCTCCGAAGATTGCCCGAATACTTCCGACCCTTTGGAACTTAACCTCCGCTGTTTTTTCGACATCCTCTGCCTGTGTAGGATGCCTTTCATCATTCCCCTTGTCATCGTTTCCTCTGCGTCATTTCACCTTTTCAATCCACTCTCCCAGATATCCAGCCTTGATCAATTCTTCAATTTCAACTTTTAGGTGACGACACTCGTGGGTATCGTGGCCGGTAGACTCATGGTAATCGCAATATTTTTTCTTGTCTCTACTCTGCCACGAAGTCAGACGGTCTGGTTTCTTGAAAATTCCTATGTCCTTATTCACCTCAAAGATGTGATCAATGGATGCTGCTAGCGGAGTGTAATTGCTTACCCTCTTTTCATAGTTTGACGGTGGACTCCACTCTCTCCACACGTTCACTCGTTCACCCTATTAGGGCTTCGGGCATTCCGCCGATAATCTGGACTCACGGACCTGTCTTTCCTCTTAGCTCGACCCTTGGATTTGTGGTCATTATCATTTTTCTTTGTCTCGGCAAGCGATTGTTCAATCGCTTTGAAGTATTCCGCATGTGCAAGTACATCAGCTAACGATGCAGGGTCATTTCCTTACAGGTGTTTCCAGAAAATCTGTTCCCACGCGCAGACCAACTATAAGAAGTATTTTCAGTGTCTCTTCAGTCGCGCCTCTTATCAGGGTAGACTCTCATTGAACCTTTTGAAGTATGAAGTCAAACTTTCCCCTTCCTTCTGTTTCACATTGGCCAGTGTGGTAACAGATGGCGTATACTTCACCACAGCCTGGAACTGAGTTAAAAATAAAGTTTTCATCTGTTCCCAAGATGTGATCACCCTTGGACCAAGTTTTTGGAACCAGTGTTGAGCACCTTCTCTAAAGGTGGCCGCCAGAAGACGGCACCGTGCCAAGTCCGGTACCTGATATACATCCATCTCAATGTTGAAACGTCCCAAGAATTCCACGGGGTCGGAGTTTCCATGAAAGCGCAAGTCATTGGTTGTGTTCCTGTATCCCGCAGGGAGCTGCGCTTCCCTCACGACAGCAAAGAAAGGGGATGGAGCTTGTGCAGTTGTTGTCATCCTACCTCCTTCAAGATGGTTGAGCAACCTGTTAAGATCATTCAAATTAAAAGTTCTTACTCCAGGAATGGTTTGAACGTTGAGTTATTGGGGTTGCTCCATAACTTGTTGTTGTTCCCCTTGGTTACCCCCGGGTGTACCAGTAGATCTCGTCGCCCCTCGCCCTGAGGCTGCAGCTGTGGTATATTATCATCCTGATTTTGAACATTCCCTTGCGCACGAGGTTCCTCTTGGCCGCGTCTCGATATTTCATTGTTGTTTTGCAACCTTTCTTGAATTTGGACGTCGTCCCGGTTATGAGGACGCGTCCTGAATCCGTTGCCTGTAGCACTGTGAGAAGCCACAGGAACAACAACATGCGCTTTATCAGTTGAGGGCGCGCCCTCTTGTCTCCCAATATATGGCGCCCTTCCATGTTCGTATCCCATTATTCCTCGCCCATTCCTTTGATAGCCGCGACCGTAATTTCCAAACCTTCCTCGCGAAGGGGCATGCTCGTGCTCGCGGTGCCGCACCATATCATCCCTCGGGTATGTAGGGGGCACACGCGTTGTATCACGGGGCCTCATTTCTCCAGCGTTCCCTTCCTTTTGCCATTCTACCAGCAATATTCTCAGAGCGCCGTCTTCCAACCTTATGCCAAACCTTCTCTTTAAGGTTGAAAAATCTCTCATTTCCTCATCTTGATTTTGAATATTTTCAGCACGACGACGCTCATCCATCGTACGCCCAGACCTATGTGGGTGTGGTACAACCTGATTACCAAGACGAGGCCTCTCTCTGTCGTCAGTGTCCTCATCGACAAGCTCCATAATAGGCTCTACATCATCAGAATATTCCAAGCGCCACTGAGTGATTCGCGGGTTTTCTCTATTGGCCTGAACACGGGCATCCTGGGCATCTCCCTCAACTACATGTGCTTTTCCCATGGCGTGGCCACGACGGGGTAAACGACGACCCCTCCTCATTTTGCGACGCTCCACCGTACTCAGCCTCGAGTGAAAGTTGTTCAGAGTATCCCCCATACGGTACAACTGCTCCAAGATATCAGCGTTGCTGATGAGAACTGGAGGCGATCCTCCCACATCTGGAGCTCTCGGAGGATCTGCCATGTTTTTGGGCACGTAGGGTTCATGGCGAGTGTAGCCTCTCTCGCCCTCTCCTTCAGATATGCTATCACTTCCATCATAAAAACTTCCATCATGATTGTAAGACATGTTTTCCTTCCAAGACTACGATCTTAATCAGCACCCCTCCTTCTAGCGCCAATTTGTTGACGGAGGAATCTGTTAACAACAAAATTTGAGGTTTCTCGCCGGAATTAAGATCTTTAATGGTGGTTCTTCGCCGGAAAATCAAGCGGTGTGCGGTGGTTGTGTGTTAATTGGTGGCTGAGATTGATTAGGGCAAGTGGTGGTTCCTTTTCAGCTCTCAACTTCTTACCCCTCTAAATGTGCCTACGTACCCTTTATATAGGGATCAAGCCTGACGTAGTTCTTGGGGAACAAAAAATCTAATGGGCTTAAACTTCTTATTCCTAGGCCCGGTAGAAGCCCATCCAGAATCCATCTTCCGCTAGCTTTAGGAATGTCCAACTATGAGGCCCAACCGCAAAGGCCCAAGGCTCGTCGGTAATCGTCGGACTTCACGGATAATGCATCTCCCTGCGCAAGGATAACACTCCGCTACAGCTATCTCCCTTGATTTACGGACGCTGGTACAACCACGGTTCACCCCAAATGCCGGACGCGTCCCTGTCCCCCGAATAAGGATAACCCACCAGATAGTAGGACAGGTGATATCAAGCTCTTGGGTGCAAAGTGCAGGATGACTCTAAAGTTCTCCAACGAGGACACCCGTTGGATACAAGAACATAGTTTCCAAAGCACACGCCAAAGTTAATCTCGCATCCCCAACGAGGACACCCGTTGAATACATGAGGAGGCCTTCAGTCATCAGGCATACCCCTGGAGGCCTTCAAGATTTTCACGGACATCCCCCTCCTTGACCGTCTCAAGGAGGGAATTCTCAAAGAGTACCTGCAACAAATATGTTATTGGAGATAACCCTTCAGTGCTCTTTTCCATGCATGCCTTGTTCTAAGCTCACCCTTGAGAATGCATTTCCCACAAAGAGGACGTGTACTGGGCACTAGGCACGTCCTGACCTTCATGAAGTTTGTATCTTTCCCAACAATCACCTCTTAATTCGTCCCACAGAGATATGATGCATCCTGTATTCCTGGGTGCATACTTCAATCTTCTTTGCCAAGGAACCACTTTTTCAATACATTCCCACCATGGTGGACGCGTCCTAACTACATGGGCGCGTCCTGAGCTCTCCCCATACAACGCAACGCTGAGTTTGACCCTAATTAACCCGCGTTTGACCCTCATTAGTCCAATATCAAAATTTGGGTATAACACTTTCTCGTTCAGATGAGAGATTTAAAGTTTTAAAGAGCTTCTGAACTTATTTTAAAGTTTCAATTTAAGTAAATGTTCTAATTATTATTTTTTATTTAAAAGTTTTGTTAAGGCCTCTGTCGGATATGCTCTGAACACGCAAGAACTTTGTCGGGGGACTGGACTTGGACATACGTTGTTGACCAGCAGAATTAAAATGACAAAGTAGATAAACTATTAAGTTTTGGTAGCTGGTAAGTGGTTACAATTAATTTGGTTTTTGTTTGTATAATTTTGGTTGCCGTAATTGTTGGTCAAAGACCCTCAGATGACAAAGAAGGGGGTAAATTCAACGTCCCTCGTAATCACAAGGAAAGAGGGAAGTTAGCATCATTGGAAAGAGTCAAATCGTATTGTCAAGTTCATCCACGACACAAATATTCATATTATTATACATCAAATATAATATGATATTCGTCGATATGTGCTTCGAAATTCATATGTAACTCTGGATTACTTACAATATTCAAGACTGACTCTACATAGTGAAATCACATACCCATCACATTCACATTCAGGCCTTGCAAACTGACCATTTTATGGTAGCTATATATTTTATGTGTTAAAAACTTGAAAGGCTTTAAGTTTTCCCGAATTTCACAATATTCCTTTTTTCGAAAAATGGGTATTGTTATAATTATAATATATATATAGATTATAGGTAGGTAGCCCTGCAAACTGCATTGTAAAAAAGCTAAAAACTGACAGCATCACAGACCAAAATGGAATTACGTCCTCGAGTATGAAGAATTTAGTGGTGCACAAAGTGAGAAACATAACCATTGAACATGGACGCTTTATTACATTTCTGTCCTGCAACCTTATCATTACCGTCCTATATATGTTCTTTGCTTTGTAATACTCCACACTATATTCATGCGTGCTATTGCTCCCATTTTGTAAATAATTATAATAATAAATACACCACACTAATATCTAACCTTTTTTGCCGAAAGCCCGTCCGTACTTTGTACAATAGTTGATTTCTTTTAATTAAGTTTTTTCTAATATGTACTCGTGAGCACATAAACACTTAAACATATATTGGCAAAAGAAAAAAAAAATTAAAATGATACATTTTTATTAATTTTCTACTCAAAAAATAAAAGATTTCCCCTGAATTTTAAAAACTACAACTATTAAAAAAATTTACACTCATAAAAGTTAGTAATTAACGTGCATTGATGAACACACGCGAAAAAAAGATTTTAATTATAAGAAATATTATTCTATTTTTTATATGACGTTTAGACTTGTGTTTTTTCATATGATGACATGATTAAAATATTTACACTTATAGTAAAAGTTACTCCCTCTTTCACATTGAATTCTATACATTACTTTTTGGCACACTTTTCAATAATCCTTTAAAACATAACTCCATATATTTCTTAATTTTTTTTTCTGAATAAAAGTTTTATGTTTAAACTTTTATTCAATTTTTTTTTAAAAAAAAATATTATGAAACTATATATTATAGAAGCCTAAAAATATACGTATATAATAAACGTAGAGAACCCGGTGGGACGAAGATAGTAGTAAATAACGTGACATGATTAAAATATTTACACTTATAGTAAAAGTTAGTAAATAACGTGTATTGATTGACACACACTAAAAATGCTCTTTTTAATCAAAAGCGATACTTCATCTATTTTTTTATATGACGTTATACTTCTATTTTTTTATATGATGATTATATTTGTATACACAATTTAATGTGTTTTGAGATGGTAGATATAAAACCGTAGGGTTTATCCGGTGCGTATACGAAGAGTAGCGGCTGCGGATTACTAACTTTAAAAAAATTAAAAAAAAATAAAATAAACAATAAATATTTTAATTCGCAGATTTTAAAAAAAAATATTTATAACTACTAGCACAAGCCACATTAAATTATCAAAATATCATATTAAAAGAGCATGACAGAATCCCTACAAAGCAAGGTTAATCGTAGTGTAGACTGTAGTTGATAACAGCCCCTCCCCCCCCTTTTTAAGTTTTACCGTCAAGTTTGCGTGTAAATGCATGCACATTTCCAAATTCAAAGTATCCATCACCTGAGTATGTTGCAATTTCGGGGAAGTCGGGTAGGCCCGTCAATGAAGCGAAAATCCGATCTGACCCGATCTGATCTGAGGCCATTTTAGTGGATATGAATCGACCTATTAAAAATCCGATCCGAGATCCGATCCGATAAGAAAAATCCGATTATAAATGGAGCGAATATGGATTTAGGTTGATCCGATCCGTTAATAACCCGATCCGGCTTATATATATATAATGTAATAAAATTTTTTTTAATAATTCTAATTTTAAACGTATTATCCTCGAGTGAAATCTCATTATCTATATTTCGTTCGGTTCAGTCTCTGTAGTCTAGTCCATTTCTATAACTCTAGTTCTTTTACCTTTAAAGCCGCATAACCCAAGTCTCAATTCATATAACACTTTTATTTCTAAGTCAAGTACCGTTTTTCTCGAGTCAAGTCCAATTATCATCGAGTCAAGTCCCATTATCTATATTTCGTTCAGTTCGATCTCCATAGTCTACTTTATTTCTAAAACCCTAGTTTTTTTTACTTTTTAGAGCCGCATAACCAAACTCTCAATTCATATAAAACTTTTATTTTGCAACATCAATTTTTTTCATTATTAAAATTAAAATACTGTACAACCCAATAGTATGTTTATCGCCTAATACTGAGACCCAATTATCGACCATTAATCCTATTCCTTTTTTTCCCAGATTTTAACTGATAACAAGTATTTTGATTTGTGAACGTTCTATTAAGGTTGAATAGAAAGACTTGGCAAAAGATTTGTGGAAAGTTAGTGGATATTTTAAATTTACTTATTTTTAATAAAATGATGCAAAATAAATAAACTAGAGGGAGTACTAATACTTCTATATTTTAAGCAGTAAGCTGGCCCTAAACTTAAACTTTATATATGCAGAGTCTTATGTCCTCCGTTTATATATTTGCTGTCTATCAATCTATTTATTACTATTATATAAAAAACAATACATTACAAATTTTGGTACGATACCTGTTTTTTTATACACGCTAAATTTACTACATTACTCATTTTTTTATATTTTTGTAGATCTGATTTATATTAATTATTAAACTCAATTAGCAGCGAAAGAGGAATATCTAAACTTCAACGTACATCTATATTATTATATTAAAGATAAAACATCAAAAGTTGGGTTCTTAGTTCTATGATCACTCAATTCAGAGTCGTTAAATATTTCAAATCAAATTATTGGGAACCGTTAAATCACATTATAAAAACTATTATATAAAAACGTGCAAGATTCGAATCTCACAAATAATATATTAAAATTATAATTTATAATATATAATATAAAACCAACCGTATATGACACGGGATATATACTAGTATAACAGTAATTCATTTAAATAAATTTTAATCAGGTAAGATAGCTTTAAATAACTTTTTTACGATTAAACTGTTCGAATTCAAATTGGCTATTTTCCTTAGTTGAAATGCAATTTTGTGTATATACCGTGTAAAGGTAAATTAAATAATTAATGTTAGTTGCCTTCAAGGATGAACTTATGCAGGGGACAATCAGTGGCGGGTCCAGCTTGAAATATAAGAGGGGTTGGAAAAAAAATTAACGAACTCGAGCCGAATATTTGACATGTTCCATTTGAGTTAGTCTCAAAATAAGCTTGAGTTCGGCTAAAAAAATCAAAAAAACGATCTTATATATTAGATTATTGAGAATATTTTTGGCTGAAAATCCTTTCTTAATTGTTGCAGTTGCAACCGTTAGAATCACTGACAATTTTACCAACATATAAATCCAGGAATATTCAATATCTTTGTGTAAGACAGTAATGCCCGGCTCGAACTCGTTTTACCGGCTCGGCTCATTGTGAAACGATCTCGAATCCGAGTAAAGATTTCGACTCATTTATTTAAATGAGTCGGCTCAACTCGACTCATGAAATTAAACTAGACGAATTCGGTTGCGTTGTTGGCTTAATTTAGTGCAAAATTGAAAGAGTCAGCTCGTCCTGTTAGTTAAAACCGACTCATTTAGCTAAATGAGTCATCTCGACTCGGCTCGTGAAAATTAACGACTCGGGTTCAGGCAGAGGTTTAGACTCGTTTTAAGTAAACGAAACGGCTCGACTCAATTAAATCGGGCTCGAATTACACCCGGCGAGAAACTCGGCTCGCCCGAACCGAATTACACCACTATATTTGTGTTTTTCAATCATTTTTTGAACGACATCAATAATACTATTCAAATTTTGAAAATTAACTTTGCGTCAACTATATAGTTAAAAAGCTAATATTCAAGTGATTAAAAAACGTATTTGATCAAATTCTGAAGGATAAAATTTTAATCAAAAACTGATAAAGAATTATGTGGATTAAGGTATGATAGGCAATAAATCAAATTCATATTAACTTCATTATAATTCTATGAAAATCAAAATTAACCGTGTTAAAGTGGTTTAACTAGAAATACTCGTTCAATATCTATTCCTACCTTTTTTTTGTTATATATTCCTAACTTCTAATTTTATTTATAACTCATAATGTTTTAAAACAAAAAATGTATAATTTTCACTTATAAATGTTGCCCCAATAAAATGACTTTTGACATCAAAAAAACTTTAAATAGGGGGGCAATCTTTTTCTTTTAAAAATTATGAGGAGTCATTTTTAATTTTTATATAATTTGAATATACATATTTAACTAAATTAAAAAATTAAGGGTGTCGGATGACCCCCTTAGCCCTTAGAGGATCCGTCTCTGGGGATAACATGACATATGACTCACGGAAACAAAAATTAGCGGGTCTTATTAAAATTTTAAGATATAATAATGTATATTTTTTAAAGTGCTCCCAAAAAATTAAGGTCAAGTGTCCTCCAATTATAGTAAATTTTTAATAATTTGAGACATATTTAATTTTATTTATAATTATGTGATCATAAATGAAATATTAAATAATTGAAATTCTAATTTTTAATAATGAAATATCAGAAAATTTTGAAAAATTTATTGACCAAAGAGCTGAATTTGGAGCACTAACACCTAATATAATAATATTGCACCCACACAAATCAGCTGGCCACCGTCTAGTTAGCGCTGATCATTAAGAGAAGATTGCTAGCTGTTACCAGCATGAATTACCCAGATTCCAAACGTAAACCGGTTTGGATTCCCATACCAGTACGCAGATTGGAAATTACTAGAAAGTAGTACTATTAATAGTATTGTTGCAGGACCACATTCACCCCAGCATCATATATGTCTAGATTCAGATCACGTGTTCACCAAGTCAGCAACCCAAATTATTAACACCGATTCCTCACAAGTACATGCCATTATGCAATTTCACTTCCGCAATTCCTTATATATTTAAATATCAAAGTATTTACTGAACTGAAGGTAATATATAAATTTCATCATCAAATTTAACGGGATATCATTTGAATCACTTAAATCATAATAAATATCAAACGGATATCTCAAAATAGGTGTTTGAGAATTTAAAATTATTTTTATGAAGTTATATATACTTTTCTTGAATTCTATTATAACTAAATGAAAAATTATGAATTTCTAGTATTTTAGATAACATAGTGAGATTTTTAAAAATTTATTTACTAATTATTTTTATTTAAATCAAAAAATATAACTAAAAATTTAAAAATAAATAGTAGATCAATTTTTAAAAATCTCACTATATTATTGAAAATACTAGAATTTATACATTTTAATTTGGTTATATTAGGTTTCAAGAAAAATATATAGAATTTCATAAAAAAAAAATTAATTATCAAGCACATATTTTGAGGTTTTTGTTTAATATTTATTATTAATTTAATGATTCAAATGATACTTCATTAAATTTGATGATAAAACTGATATATAGCTTTAAGTTAGAGTGATCCCTGATATTTAACCTATTACTTGTACCACTTGTTTCGTATACTTATGTTATTATGTTTGTACTACTTTTACTTGCTTTCAACATGACGCAGGTGTACAGTTAAGAGCATCTCCAAGAGATGCACAAAAAGCCTGAACCCGAAAATCTGGTCCGTCCGATCCGGTCAAAGCCCGCCCGAACCCGAAAATCTGGCCCGCCCGATCCGGTCAAGCCTGGTCCGGTCCCGGCCCGGGCTTCGGGCCTCGACGGACCCTATATTTTTAGGTAAAGCCCGGTCCGGCCCGGCCCGGTTAAAAGCCCGGGCTTCGGCCCGGCCCGATTAAAAGCCCGAAAAAACCCGGTTATAATCTGATTATTATAATATATTTTCTTATATATTTATAAATTCACATTTACAATACATATAAATAATACTTTAAACAAATATATATTTACATATTTGTGATTAATAATATTATTTATATACTTCGTTGCATAAATAATGAAAGAATATGTAATAAGTACACTGTATATATTTGGATATCACTGTCTATTTGGATATCATTGTTATCATAACAATGATATCATTGTTATCATTGTTATCATAACAATGATAAAATATATCATATAAACATGTTTTTTTTTGCCGAACTTAAATGTTTTCAACGAAGTAATGTTTTCCTAAAATATTCCATGTAAACTAATACATTTTTACGATGATCTAGTTGCCAACACATGTATTCTTCGGAATCTCTAATAATACTAGATCCGATTTAAATTAGAAAAAAGCCCGCCCCGATCCGATCCGGCCCGAAAAAAAGCCCGGTGATAGGGATAAATAAATTATGATTGTATAATTAAATACTGCATTAATTGTACAAATTGTGGGCTGCTAGGCCCAATAAAAAGATATATGATACTCAGACCAGAAAGGTTAAGTCTGATGGACCAGATCCGGCCTGATGGAATAAAAAAGGCCCAAAAGCCCTGATTATTAATTAAATTCGTAATTAATTAATAAGGGACAAATCAGATGTTAAAAAGAGTCCCGATAAGGATATAAATCCTTGGAGATTAGCCTCAAGGGGACCTAAAAGGATAAGGAATCAGTTTCCTACTACCTAGGACTCCAAAGTCCATTCTAATTATGAGACTTGCCCACCAAGTCTCCTATACCAAGTCCAATTCAAGGACTCCCAACACCTATATAAGGGGTCTCACCCCACCAATCAGAACTACGTTTTTTGGCTTGATTCTCTAATTCACAGAGATACGTAGGCATCTCGTAAAGGCAGAATTAAGCTACGAAGTACGAGAGCAGCCATTAAAGGCCTTGAGCTCCTGAATCTTAGTATTAAATACAGCAAGTAATAACCTTAGTTTTTTATCCATAACATTTGGCGCCGTCTGTGGGACTAACAACAACAACCATGGCGAGAACACGGAGAACAATTGGAGCTCTAGAGGAAGGAACACCATTAGAGACAACCCAGGTGATTTCATCAACCGTGGAGGTTCCTCCCCATTCAACTTATGCATCTACTCAGGGGGAAGCCCAGACAGGGGCAACTCATCCTCAGCCACAAGGGACAACTCCCCCGACTATTCAAGGTACGAATCCTCAAGTTCAACAAATACATATACCTGTGAATTCTCGACCCGTCGGGTATGAATATTCAACTATTGTTACTACTAACCCCCCTTATGGGATGCCCCTTCACCCTGAGGTTGGAGGAAGCGGATATGCTGGGCGAAGCGAAGCACGAGGGCGGTCGCCCCCCTATATACGAGGTTTGGATCCTATCCCTGAGGATCGGGAATTTTCTGGTCCATACACTGAGAGAGACTCCGAATCTTCGGATGATGAAGTGGCCCCGAGAAGGAGGCGTCCTGGAAAAGAGCCAATGGCCGATGGAAGGCAACGCCCCCAAAGCACCCCAGGGGCGAATCCCCAAGAAGTGCAGGAAAAGATCAGGGCTCATGAGGCTGAAATCCAAAGGCTGAGGCGTGATTTGGAGGCTCACCAAGCCACCAGACCCCACATACCTCCTAGGGGGAGAAATCCTCCTCCTATCATAGACCTGGATGGTCCGGTAAGAAGAAGGGCTGCTGTCCCAAGAACTGATCCAAGCAATCTCCTTCCCCTTGGAGATCCTGACGATCCAACTCCACCCTTCACAGAAGAGATAATGAATGCCCATATCTCAAGGAAATTCAAGATGCCCACTATCAAAGCCTATGATGGCACGGGAGACCCCGCTAATCATGTTAGGACATTCTCTAATGCACTGCTGCTGCAACCCGTGAATGATGCTATAAAGTGTCGGGCCTTCCCTCAAACCCTGTCGGGTATGGCTCAAAGATGGTACAGTCGCCTGCCCCCAAATTCTATTGGATCGTTCAGAGAATTAAGTCAGGCTTTTATTAAGCAATTCATCAGTGGAAGAGTCCATGAGAAAAGTTCAGCATCTCTTATGAGTCTTGTGCAGGGAGCTAAGGAATCCTTAAGAGATTACCTGAATCGTTTTACAAAGGAGGCTTTAAAAGTCCCAGACCTTGATGATAAGGTAGCCATGATAGCACTGCAACAAGGAACTAGGGATGAGTTTTTCAAGATGTCTTTGGCCAAACGACCCCCTGAGAGCATGTTGCAGCTCCAAGAGAGGGCAGGGAAGTATATCAAGGTTGAAGAAAGTATGAGGAAGACCGTAGTAAGTAATGAGCCCACTGGAGGCAAGAAACGAAAAACTGATTTGGAGTATATCGCTAAGGACAAATATCCTAGAACCGAACAAAACCCTGATTCAACCCCCAAGAAGGGAGGACCTGGGCAAAAGTTTACTGAATACGCTAAGCTGAATGCTCCCAGAAGTCAGATTTTAATGGAGATTGAGAAAGACAGAGATATTCGCTGGCCTAAGCCCTTGAAGGCTGATCCCGCCAAGCTAGATAAGGGCAAGTATTGCAGGTTTCACAAAGATGTTGGCCATGACACCGATGAGTGTAGGCAGTTGAAAGATGAAATTGAGTTTTTGATTCGAAAAGGAAGATTGAACAAGTATACTGGAGATGGAGGAGACAGAAATAATAATGGAAGGAAGAACTTTGAAGATCGTAGGAGGGACCAAGATGATCAGGGGCGGAATCCCCAACCTAGAGGACCAGTTATAAACACCATTTACGGAGGGCCGAGACCTCGAGGGCCTGTGATAAATACGATCTTTGGAGGTCCAACTGCTGCTGGATTGTCCAAAAATTCCAGAAAGGCATATACTAGAGAGGTTATGCATATTGTTGGAGAAGCCCCGAAGAGGGCCAGGACAGAAGTAACATTGGCTTTTGATGATTCCGACCTAGAGGGTGTGAAGTTTCCCCATGACGACCCGCTGGTCATAACGCCGATAATAGGAAATAGCCCGGTTAAGAGGGTCCTTGTGGATAATGGTGCTTCTGTGGATATCTTGCTCCATGACACCTTTCTAAGGATGGGGTATAACGACTCCCAGTTGACACCAACCGACATGCCGATATATGGATTTGCTGGAGTAGAATGTCCTGTGGAAGGGATAATTAAATTGCCAACCACCATAGGTACGGAGCCAAGGCAAGCAACGCAGATGCTGGATTTCGTGGTGGTAAATGCTAGTTCAACTTATAATGCTATCATGGGGAGAACATGGATACATGCCTTCAAGGCAGTCCCCTCTTCCTACCATTCAGTCATGAAGTTTCCCACCCGAAACGGGATTGGAGAAGAGAGAGGAGATCAAAAAATGGCTAGAAGCTGTTATGTGGCCTCTTTGAGGGCAGATGGAGTCGGGGGGCAGGTTCTTCCTATTGAAGATATGGATGTTCAAGAAAATGATGAGAATAGAGGAAGGCCAGCAGAAGAATTGGTTTCGGTTCCTTTAGATCCCAAGAATCCTGAGAGGATGACTTTCATTGGAGCCACATTAGAGGAGCCCCTTAGAGGGAAATTAGTGAAATTTTTGCAAGAAAATAGTGATGTGTTTGCATGGTCAGCAGCTGATATGCCAGGCATAGACCCGGAGTTAATTACTCACAAGCTAAACGTGGATCCAAGCCGGAAGACAGTGAAACAAAAGAAAAGAAATTTTGCCCCGGAAAGACAAGAGGCTATAAGGCAGGAAGTGGAAAAGCTCTTAGAGGCTGGTTTCATTGAGGAGATTCAATTTCCGGAGTGGTTAGCAAACCCTGTAATGGTGAAGAAGGCTAATGGAAAGTGGAGGATGTGTATAGACTTCACCGATCTGAATGATGCATGCCCCAAAGACTGTTTTCCGCTGCCTAGAATTGATACCTTGATTGATGCCACCGCTGGACATGAGATGCTGAGTTTCATGGATGGGTTTAGCGGATACAACCAGATCAAAATGCATAAGGATGACATTCCAAAGGTATCATTTATCACTGACTTTGGTGTTTATTGTTATCTTGTTATGGCGTTTAGTCTCAAGAATGCAGGAGCCACCTATCAAAGGTTGGTGAATAGAATTTTTAAGGATCTTATTGGTAAGACTATGGAAGTCTATGTTGATGACATGTTAGTCAAGAGTCTAGTAAAGACTGATCATATAGCCCATTTAAGGGAAGATTTTGAGGTCCTGAGGTACCACAAGATGATGTTGAATCCTACGAAGTGTGCTTTCGGAGTAGGATCTGGAAAATTCTTGGGACCGATGGTCTCAAAGAGGGGAATTGAGGCTAACCCGGATAAGATAAAGGCAATCCTGGACATGGAACCACCAAAAACTGTTAAGGATGTTCAGAAGCTTACAGGAAGGGTTGCTGCGTTAGGACGATTCATCTCCAAGTCAGGAGACAAGTGTTTGTCATTTTTCAAGTCACTAAAGAACATCAAAGACTTCGTATGGAGTGAGGAAAATCAGAAGGCATTTGAAGAGTTAAAGAAGTATATGGGCCAGGCCCCGTTGTTGGCCAAGCCAGTTCTGAATGAAGTTTTATTCTTGTACTTGGCTGTTTCAGAGAGCGCCTTGAGCGCGGTGTTGGTTAAGGAGGAACTGAAAGTCCAGAAACCCGTGTACTATGTCAGCAAAATTTTGCATGGTGCTGAGTTGAATTATTCAGCCATTGAGAAATTCGCTTTAGCCTTGGTAATGGCTTCAAGAAAGCTGCGTCCTTATTTTCAAGCTCACCAAATTGAAGTGCTAACAAATCAGCCACTGAGAAATATCATTCACAGTCCCAAGGCAAGTGGGAGACTGATTAAGTGGGCAATAGAGTTGGGAGAGTTCGATCTCAAGTATAAGCCACGTACGGCCATAAAAGCCCAGGCACTAGCTGACTTCGTGGTGGAATGTACCATACCCAACCAAGAAGTCGGGGGGCAGGAAGATACCATACCTCAAGACAAGAGAGTCGACAATGGGGACAGGGAGAAGAATGACAAGGAGAAAGAATATTGGGTTCTCTATTTTGATGGAGCATCAAAAACAAATTCCAGTGGAGCAGGGTTGGTTTTGCAAAGCCCTGATGGGTTCTTAATTGAGTATGCTATGAAGTTAGATTTTCCAACCACAAACAATGAGGCAGAGTATGAAGCCCTGATAGCTGGCCTTGGTCTAGCTGGGACACTTAGAGTCAAAAACTTAAAGGTCCGTGGAGACTCGAAGCTGATCATATCCCAAGTAAAGGGAGAATTTGAGACAAGGGATGATACGATGGCTAAGTATGTCCGCCTAGTAAGGGCTGTGATGACCCAATTTAATGAATGTCATGTTGAACACATTCCAAGGGAAGAAAATGTTAAGGCAGATGCGCTATCAAAGTTCGCTTCGTCTGAGATTGAAGAAAGTTCAGGAAGTGTGTACTTTCGTGTTTTGAAGACACGGAGCATAGATGTTAAGCTAGTGGCTCCCATAGGCTTGGGGACGTCATGGATTGATCCCATCAAGGCTCACATTCAGACCGGTTGGTTGCCAAGTGATGCAACTGAAGCACGGAAGTTAACTGTTCGGGCACTAAGATACTCTTTGATAGATGGAATTCTTTACAAAAGATCTTTCGTGGTTCCCTACTTGAGGTGTCTCAGGCCCGATGAGACACGCTTGGCTCTTGAAGAAGTGCATGAAGGTATTTGTGGACAACACTTGGGGGGCAGGGCCTTGGCTCATAAGATAACTCGTTTAGGCTTCTATTGGCCAGAAATGATGGCTGATGCCAAAGAATATGTAAAGAAGTGTGACCGCTGTCAGAAGCATGCACCAATTGTTAGACAACCCCCTGAGATGCTGACCTCTATCAACTCGCCTATTCCCTTTGCCATGTGGGGGATGGATATTCTAGGGCCTTTTCCTATGGCCACGACACAAAGGAAATTTCTGATTGTAGCCATTGATTATTTCACCAAGTGGATCGAAGCCAAACCCTTGGCCAAAATCACTACTAAGCAGGTTGCACAATTCCTATGGGAAAACATTACGTGCAGATATGGAATTCCCCGTATCCTTGTCACTGACAATGGAACACAATTCAACAATGAGGAATTCAAGAAGTATTGTGAAGAAAATGAAATCGAGTTACGATTCACCTCTGTGGCTCACCCGCAAGCCAATGGACAAGCAGAGGTAGCAAATCGGATAATCCTGGATGGACTAAAGAAGAGGATCGAGAAGTCAAGAAATAATTGGGTAGATGAGATACTTCCAATATTATGGGCCTACAGGACTACTTGTAGAGTCACGACAGATGCAACTCCTTTCATGTTGGCATATGGGGCGGAAGCAGTAGTTCCCGTGGAGATATCACATTCCTCTCCAAGGATTCAGGCTTTCGATGAGAAAGAAAATGAGGAAGGGCAGAGATTAGCCCTGGATTTAATTGATGAAGTGCGAGATAAAGCACATGCAAAGATAGTAGAATATCAGAAAAAAGCTTCATTCTACTACAACCTAAGGGTTAAAGAAAGGTTTTTTAAACAAGGCGATCTAATCTTGAGGAAGATAGAAGCATCTGGTGTAGGACAAAAAGGGAAGCTTGCCCCGAATTGGGAAGGGCCGTACAGAGTCAAGAGTGTTCAAGGTAGAGGAACCTACAAGCTAGAGACTATGGATGGTTTTGAAGTCCCGAGAACTTGGCATGCACAAAACCTGAAGGTTTACTATGTGTAGGGAAGCCGGATACGATTCTCACTCGTCAGGATGGCGAGTAGGTTGAAAAGCACCTTGAAGCTTTGCTTGCTTAGGATTTATATGTTTTAGTTTTATTACGAAGTTTATTAAGACTTGTGTAAGGGACGAATCCCAGACAATTTTATGAAATTCATAAGTTCTTCAAAGTATGTTTGTGGCCTAACAAATAAAAATCAAATGCATGGATGCAAGCATAAAAGGTGATAAATGAAATAGATCTGATAGATGTTACAAAAGTTTGATAAATAAAGTCTCGAAAATAAAAAAAAACAAGCCACGCAGGGCTGAAAAAGCTCTAAGGAGCTGAAGTACCCTCGGCATCCATATCATCGTCCTCTCCACTCTCGCTGGATGTCTCTGTCGTCTCGGAGGAGGAGGAAGAGCTGTCGTCCTCAGCAGGTCTAGAAGAAGACTCGGGAGGAGGAAGGAGTGGATCCTGAGGAACATGGTCCGAGACAACTACTCGGGTACGAAACCTCTGTAGCAAAGCCTCGTCATCAGGGCAGATGTAGTCCGCCGGGTTAATATCAGGACAAGCTTCGTTCACGGTCCCAAGGGCCGTGTCCCAACCAGTCCTAAAAAACTCGGGAAAGACTGAATCATCCCTAATCCTCATGGATTGGGCAAACTCCTCCGAGTCCAGATAGTTGTCTATAGCTTTATCCTTCTCCGCCCGAAGTACCACCAGCTCGGCGTTAGACTCTCCGAGTTCTTCCTCCTTGCGCTTGAGCTTCTTCTCCAGGGTAGCATACTTCTTCTGTTGCCTCCTGAGGGCATTATCGACCTTATCAGAAGCCCGCTTCCACGATTCGGCTTGCCTCACAGCGCCTTGAAAGTAGGCGTTAGACTGGAACAAAGAAATTAACAAAGTATAAGGCAAGAAAATGCTACAAGAATGAAAAATAAGTTTAAAAAAGAGAAGGCATACCGAAGCCAGAGACTGAGCTCCCATGAGCTTAATCCTCTCAAGATCAGGGGTGGCCACCACATCTGTAAAATCCTTGGGAGTCACGCTATGGTAGGACCAATCCCAAGCATGTTTCGTGGAACCAACTACGGTGTCCCCTCGGCGGAATCCCCAGAGAGGCTGAAAGGCGCCTGTGGCAGCAGCAGTAGGGGCAGCAGCAGTGATAGGAGCACCATGGCCTCCAGCTCCTTCAGTTGAAACCTCCCCTATAGGCTCTTTGTGCTTCTTCAAAAAGATAGGTTCCGTGGCCTTTCCCCGGGTGTCTAGGCCTGCGAGCCGAGCTTTCTTCATCCTAGCTGTTTCCTCCAACCAAAGGAACATTGTCCTCGTTAATCTCCTTAGCAGCTGAAACAAAGCAAATGACAAAATAAGTGATGTTAATAATGCATGAAATGAAGTAAAATTGAGAAGGGAAGAAAAATACCCTGTTGAGAAACAGAGGATAGTCCCACATGAATCAGGGAAAACTCCTCTAAGAGAGTCCAGCTGGTGGTGGTGCCATCATCCTGAGTAAGCCCATTATAAATAATAGTTTCTTCAGGAGTTAAGTGAATGGATTTGAGGCTACCATCACTGACCTTCCCGAAGGAAGATCGAAAAAGTGTGCCCCAGTCACCATTCTCCCAACGTAACCCAACGAAACTATTCCTCCAATTTTGATTATTATCAGGAATAGAGGCGCCGTTAAAGATATGTTTGCTTTTGGACCTTTGCTTGACATAGACCCAGCCACAGATATTGGAAGAACTATTGTAACACTGAAAGACTTTCCTAAAAACAGCTACAGAAAGAGGAAAGCCCTCCCTAAGACAGCAGACCATAAAACATAGAATGTTCCTCCAGGCGTTTGGAGGAAGCTGACACGGGTTGATTTGTAAATCAGCCAAAAGATGAGGAATAAAGGGGTGAAAAGGAAACCTAAGCCCAGCATTAAGGGCATCTGTGTAAATGAAGAGAGTATCGGGTCTCCAGTGGCAAGTACGATCACCACCAGAGACTGGAACTAATCTAAGAGGAGGAAGGACATTATAACGAGCATTTAGTTTATTGAAATCTATGTTGTGCCAAGTATTACAATGATTAAAAGAGTCGAGATGTGCAGTGGAGGGATATTCATCCCCCCTAGTGTTAATCATATCAATTAAAGACATATATGAAGAGCGGATCTCGATATCCTTACCTCGTTTTGAAGCAGAGGCTATCTTGGCCGCCCTCTCAGAACTCTTGTCAGCCATTAGTAAAGCTGGGAAAAGCCTGGAAACTTTGAAAGGAAGGAGGCTGAAAACTAGGGGAGGAAGGTTGAGAGAGAGTAGGAAGTTGGAAGAAATGTGTGAAATGAGGAGTGAAGAGTGTGAGTAGGAACACTCCCCCCACCCACCTTTATATAGCCAAAGAAGAGGTGATTTGGGCCTTAAAAAGCCCATTTGGGCCCAACAAAGAGAAGGTTCTGGAATTATCCTGGAAATTCCTGGAAAAACCAAGTGAAAAATTTTAATTTTTAAAAAGATTCTGGAAGAATCCAGAAAAACCTTAGAATAACCTGGAATTTGGGCTCAGAAATAAGGCCCAATTCTAGAAAAACCTTGAAAAAATCAAGCCCAGTTAAGGGCCCAAAGTGTTTAAAAAGCCCAAGTAAAAAGGCCTTTATATTAGGCCCAGTTAAAAACAAAAGTTAGCCCAATAAGGGAGGGGCCCAATCAACTAAAAACCCATTGAAGGGTTGGTCCCAGAAAATTCAGCCCAAATTAAGGGCCCAGGTCAAATGGGTCAAGGTCAAAACAAATATATTCTGAACTCTTGACCCCATTCGAGGAGGACTTGCACCAAGATCCTAGCCGAATGCGTTGAGGTCGAATTTCCTTCGACCAAGGCTGAAAAAAGGGGCTAATTCGGTCAAGAAAAAGAATTCTCACCAAAATTCTTGGTCGAAAATACCGGAATAGTTTTTAACCCTGCTTCTTGACCCAGCTCAACCAGAAATCAAAAGAATTCCTGATCGAAATGCTTAAGGTCGAATAGAATTCGATCAAGGCTCAAAACCAGACTTAATTCGATCAGGATTTAGACCCATTCGACCAAGAAATACGAAGGAATCCTGGCCGAACCAATCCTGCTCGAAATAGCTTCGACCAAGGCAAGAAAGATGGTTAATTCGGTCAGAAACATAGGAATCCTGACCGAAAGGGACAAAAATTCCTAGTCGACAAAAAAAAAAAAAAAGGAAAAAAGGGGGTGAAAATCCTGGCCGAAATTTGACCAGGAATTGAGGTCGAAAACATTCTGCTCGAAACCCTGTCGACCAGGGCAATCTGAAGGCTAATTCGACCAGGATCCTGGTCGAATGGATTCCTGGTCGAAAATTGTATAAAAAAAAAAGAAAAGAAAAGAAAAGGAAGAAAAAATCCTGGAAAATTATAAAAAAATAAGGAAATTCCTTAAAATAATTTCTGAAAAATGTTAATATTTTCAGAAATAAGGAATAAATCCAGAAAATAAAGGATAAATCCCCGAAATTAGGGAAAAAATCCAGAAATTAAGGATAAATCCCAGAAAATTAGGGAAAAATCCAGAAATTAGGGAAAAATCCCAGAAAATTAGGGAAAAATCCAGAAATTAGGGAAAAATCCCAGAAAATTAGGGAAAAATCCCGAAAATTAGGGAAAAAATCCAGAAATTAAGGATAAATCCCAGAAAATTAGGGAAAAATACCGGAAATTAGGGAAAAAATCCAGAAATTAAGGATAAATCCCAGAAAATTAGGGAAAAAATCCAGAAATTAGGGAAAAATCCAGAAATTAGGGAAAATCCCAGAAAATTAGGGAAAAATTTCTGGAAATTAAGATAATTTCTGAATAAAAGGAAGATTCATTGTAAATGTGTAGGTCGCTCCACACTTTACGCAAAAACGAAACCCTGTAAGGGAACGAATAGACTTAACTTCTGCGAAACCTAATCAATGTTTCCCAAAAGTTGGGGGGCAAATGATAGGGATAAATAAATTATGATTGTATAATTAAATACTGCATTAATTGTACAAACTGTGGGCTGCTAGGCCCAATAAAAAGATATATGATACTCAGACCAGAAAGGTTAAGCCTGATGGACCAGATCCGGCCTGATGGAATAAAAAAGGCCCAAAAGCCCTGATTATTAATTAAATTCGTAATTAATTAATAAGGAACAAATCAGATGTTGAAAAGAGTCCCGATAAGGATATAAATCCTTGGAGATTAGCCTCAAGGGGACCTAAAAGGATAAGGAATCAGTTTCCTACTACCTAGGACTCCAAAGTCCATTCTAATTATGAGACTTGCCCACCAAGTCTCCTATACCAAGTTCAATTCAAGGACTCCCAACACCTATATAAGGGGTCTCACCCCACCAATCAGAACTACGTTTTTTGGCTTGATTCTCTAATTCACAGAGATACGTAGGCATCTCGTAAAGGCAGAATTAAGCTACGAAGTACGAGAGTAGCCATTAAAGGCCTTGAGCTCCCGAATCTTAGTATTAAATACAGCAAGTAATAACCTTAGTTTTTTATCCATAACACCCGGTTAGGCCCGCCTCGAGGGCCCAAACGGACTTTGAAATTTCCGGAAAGTCCGGCCCGGCCCGGCCCGGTCAAAGTCAAAGCCCGAAAAGCCCGGCCCGGTCAAAGCCCGGGCTTTTTAAGGCCCGGTCAAGGCCCGGCCCGACGGGCCTTTTGTGCATCTCTAATCTCCACCAAGTGTAATAGGTAAATTTGTTAGTTAAAAAGTTAATTCTGCTTCCTTTCCTTTGTTTATACTTTTCTTTTTTGATATGTCTCTTCTAATTGTTTATATTTCAAATTTTTCAAAAAATAGTAAAATTTAATAATTTTTAAAATAACTGCATCTACTACTTCTCTCCACTCTATCTACTTTATATATATAATATTAATTGGTTCCACTAATTTTACTCACTTTTTTAACTTTTCTCCACTATTTTATCGTTTTTTTAAACTCCGTGCCCAACCAAAATGTAAACATTTGGGAGGGACGGAGGGATTACTATTTAAAATTTTGTTGCACTATGCTCCGGTGTTCGCTATATTCATTAGTTATATTGAAAATGTTATTCTATTATTAATTTCAAATGTATAATTAAAGTAAATTAAAGTTGGTTTTATTCAATATAATTGAAAATAAAAACATGTGTTTTAATGAAAAAATATTTTCATAATAGTGATTTTATATTTTTATATATATGTAAATATTTCAAATTATAAATTGAAGAAAAGTTATTACAATTATAAGGATAATAACATATTTAAAAATGGCAAAAACAAAATTAACAAACATTACTTACATATGTTATAAAATAAAAATACATAACTCTAACATTGTTTATTATAATAAAATTTTAATTTTTTTAATTTTGGCTAATAATTAAATAATATTTAAAAATATTTTAAGGTAGTATGTTATATATTATAAAATTTAAAAAAAAATAAAAGAGAAAATAAGAAGGTGAGGGTGTTAGATGATAATTTAGGCGGGAGATGACATGGATTAATTTAGATGATGACATGAGATTCAATAAATATAATGTATCTTTTTTACGTCATTTAAAATTATACCTAATAGAAAAATAGCTGAGTTATCAAAATTTTATATATTAGCTAATAGCTATAATACACTGCACTGCCACTAGAAATTATATATAACGGATGATCATATGTAACTCATGACCCGTATGACCCGTACCGGAGATGTTCTAAGGAGGGATATTTATAGAGTTATGTCTTATGTTATGTAGCCATCACAATTATTTCGGAAACCCAAAGCTGAATAAAAATTTTGGGGCCATAAAAATGAAAAAAACACATGTAAAATATATGAAAGAAAGGTTATTAAAAATAAAATACATAAATAACTCAAACACAAGTTAAATACACACCCGAAAATTGATGGCAAAGTATATTAAAAACGTCTCAAAATTATGACATACTAAAATATCTATATAAATTTCATTATTGACGGTTCATTAAAATTTGGTTCCCGTACCAAAATTTTTATGAGATATATACATTATTATTTTCTTCTATACATAATAGGAGAATTTATGACATACTAAAATATCTATATAAATTCCATAATTGACGGTTCATTAAAATTTGGTTCCCGTACCAAAATTTTTATGAGATATATACATTATTATTCTCTTCTATATATAATAGGGGAATAAGGGGATACTATTAATGAGATTAAATATATGGTTTTAGGATTTGAACTCGAGATATTTCATTCACCTATACAATCTCGTACCACTACACCATATTGTCATGGACTTTTTATCACACACATAATATGTAAGTGTGCAAAATGAATATTTTATTTAACTTTAAATATAGTTACTTGAATTCCGGAAAAAAATGATAGTTATTTGAATATTTGTACAGTTAATTTTAAAGAATTGAATTACAAATATAAAGTTAGGCATAATACATAAATGAATTATTATCTTATTATTAATCATTTTTAGTTTGAAAATATATCTCAGATATTTTTAACATATTTTTTATTATAAAAAGTAATTAAAATGTACATATATAATTTTTAAAAAAATATTGAAAATAAAATTGGTTATATATAAATAATTTATATTGGTGTTCCATATTTAAATAAGTTCGAATTATAAAGAGTCAATGCATTTTATTTTATTTCGAATTTGAAATCATAACTTGACCCATTGTTTAAAAAAATACTTGAAATTTGACTACATGACCCGGCTGAAAAATATCGTCGCATTCCACATTTAGTAAATTTAAATTACAATTTCAGCAATAATATCTTACCAATAATGTGAATTTTTTTATTATCTTATGTTGATATAAATTAATGTGTTTTAGGTCTTTATAGGATCAAGTCAATTGATTATTTATATTAAAATTACTAACTTCACTGGTAACACATTATTATTTTTGGGATTTGTCCTAATTTCAAGGATATTCGAAATTTGATATGAGATCTCACGAGATTTGTTAAAACTATGATGATGTATTAAATCGATTTTATTTTTCATTTTTCACTATAAAAATACTAGCTTTTTAAAAATAAATTTTTTAGATAAAAAATATTGATTGCTGAAGATAATATTGTACAAATATTTTGAATTATTTTAATATTTTGAATTATCCAAATAAAAGTTATATCTACACTATATTGTAGCATTTGATTCAATCCATTTTATATTATTTAAATAAAAATATATAGTGTTCAATAATTTTAAGGAATTAACAAGTTCAACTCATATTTATAAAAAAATTTCGAATTGAAAAATATTTTATTTTAGGAGAATAGTATACAATATTATCAAATTATTATATGAAGAAATATTAGAATCGTAATGAAAGAAACTTAAAAACAGTTTAAATAACGATATAATTGTAATTTTTTCTTTCGAATTCTTGAAAAAAATCATGAATATCAATAATAAGTCTTAAAAATATATAATTTATTTTTATGTTACAACTATGATTGACACTCGATTGCGTAAAAAATAGATATGGATTGTTTTTCGGTGATAATGTGAATAACATATATAAATTATAACAATTTATTTATTACATAATTTTAATTTTTGAATGATTATAAATGCATGTTTTTTAAGTAATCAATTGTTTCACTAGATGTTAATAATGATTATACATGTACATAAATCAGATATTTAGCATATAAATAATTGAAACTATCATAATTTATTAAGAAATGTAACATACAATAATTTAAATGTTAACACACACATACATATAATTTAATCTTACTTTGTTAACACCGGTGTAAATAAAAAACTAACATTTTCCCATACATACATACGTTGAATTTCAAAAACTAATATTTTTTATTAAAATATACTTTAATATTAACAGTAATGTAAAATTTATATTATTGTATATTATGATTGCAAGTTATTATGACTGCAGTTATGCATCTATTATCTTTTTAAATTGAGTAAGTTAATAAAAATTAGTAGTGAACTCAGTAATAATATAGAGCACTACATATAATTTATTTAAATAAAAATCTATTTTTTTGGTCAACTCCGTATTTAACATATATGTTAATTTTTAGTTTTTTATTTGTAAACATGGTAGCGGCATTTTACAGATTAAGTTCAATCATTTCGTTTTAAACGTATACTGACTACCCTTTTTATATTCATTTATTAAATACAAATTATACAACACAAATAAGAATAAATATATGTATATATTACTTAATGAGCTATATTAAAAACGTTGTATAATTTGGTAATGTCTGTATGAAAATAATACACATTGATAACGATCAATTTGTATTTGATATACGTTAGATATAGTACAAATTTACAAATAAGAAAACAACTAAGAGCAACTCCAACAACCTCCTTGCATTTTCAATATAAATAATATAAATAAATGAGCTCCTAATTATTTAGAAGCCAAAATCAAACAATTTCTCCAACAATTCTCCTTACTATCTATCTTTTTTACCCATTAAAGTCATTTATGTTAAATAGACGGGTAAGAAAAATATAATATAATAATAACTGAGGAGGGGGTATTCACTCCTAAAAGTGACGGGTAAGAAAAATATAATATAATAATAACTGAGGAGGGGTATTCACTCCTAAAAGTGAGTAAGCATTCGAAACAAGAGGGAGACAAGGAGCTTTTTGAGAGAAATTATATCTCTATTTCTTCAAAATTTGACCTAAGAGCCTATACAAGGATAGTGTTGGAGTTGGTTTAAAAACATTATCATTACATGATATATAAAAAATTTTAGAAAATGACCCGTGCCTCGCACATGTTATCATGCTAGTTTAATACGAAGGATATACATGAGCTTAATATAAGTACAATTTCTAATAAAATTAAAAAATCAATCATGCTAGTTTAATACGAAGGATATACATGAGCTTAATATAAGTACAAAATCTAATAAAATTTAAAAATCAACATCTGACTTTGTTGCTTACATGCAATTTAAAAAGTTTGGAAATGCAAAGGCCCAATGACTTATAACCCTTAATAGCCCAACAGAAAGTGGATTATAACCTTATAAAGCCTGTGCACATAGCTTGTATGAGGTTGTGTTCTCCAATTCAAAAGATTATATCTGATTTTACTTTAAGCTATTTTATAAGATGATTCGTAATTTTCTACAAAAATCTATTAGTATATAAAATATAAAATTCTAAGATGAGTAGTAGTAATTGTCTCTAGGCCTTTGCAATTGTTTGTATAACCCAAACATTTTTTCCTTCTAACGCACTAAATCACTAAAAATTATTGAATATTTCGGATCTATTCAATAGTTCGAAGGAAACAATTTGATTAAAAGCAAAGCGTTTGCCATTTGTAGATCGAACTCCCTATAAAGGTTTATTATAATCTGAATTTTTAAGATATTTGTTGGATAACTTATAGTTATAACAATCAGTAATATTAATAATTAAGTTGTAAATCATAAGAGTCCTGTGTAATTCTTTATGTGTGAGTGAATTTTTTGAAAGAAGTGTTTGGTTTTGGGTGTCAAAATGTTTTACAAATCAAGAACCTCTCATTATTTATTTATGTGTGTTTGTGGGTCATTTTATTCTAAAATGTAATGAACGAAAAATTGGAAGAGCAGGGTAATATATAATGCATGGCTGTAAAAGTTTTCAAATGGCATTCAAACAAACAAGAGTGAAAATAAAGCCTAAAGAAAAGGAACACCAGATGAAGGTAAATAGAACAGTTAGAATCACATATGCTCCCTCCATCTGCGCTTATCCCATCCCTCATTCTTTCCATTAATAACCTCTTCTTCCTGATCACCGCTCTTTACCAACAATTAAATTTAACAATCAAATTAACATTTTACTTCTAACATTAACTTCTCCATTTACAAAAAAACTTCTTTGTTTTTCATTTATCTAGCTAGCTAGTTACAAATTCTGCACACTCCATAGTCAGATATATATATATATAGGTAGAAATGGCACGTCAGATTGTGGTTGTTTCACTTGTGTTGGTGGCTCTGATTGGCTTTGCAACCGCTGATGACTCACCATCTAGTTCTCCCAGCAGTAGCCCATCACCAAAGGGTTCTTCTTCGTCCTCTCCTAAATCAAGCCCACCTCAATCACCTGCAAAGGGCACATCTCCTGCATCATCTCCAAAAGGTTCATCCTCCGCTTCACCAGCACCTGCTGATGATGACGACGATGGTGCTGATGCTCCCGATACTGATTCAGATTCAGGAGATACCCCTAGCTCCTCTCCCGACAATGATTCACCGCCAGCTCCTGCCAGCGAGTCTTCTGATGCTCCTTCTGACGCACCATCACCCGATGCTGCTGATGAACCCTCCGCCGATGGCGCTGATGGTGCTGATGCACCCTCACCATCCGACGATGGCAGTAAGGCCGTTGCTTTGAAGGTGCCTTCTGTTGTTGCAGCTGCTCTTGTAGCCGGTTTCTTTGTCATTTAAGTAATTTTGTTTCCAAATAATTAAAATGTAGTCGTTCGAACTTAAATAATTGTTCTGATTTCATCATGTGACAATCCACATTGAGATACCATATATATTTATACAATTATTGTATGGAAATTTATGTATACAGTGTTCTTCGCGTGACTGTCAATATATTTAGTATGTTGTAATTAATCTCGATATGCTTTAATGCGTATGATTAATTCTTTCTCAGAGCACATATTTGGAGTTTTACGACATCAGCGGCTATGCATGCACATCTACATCTATCTACCTGATCTATTGTTTAGTAATTACAATGTTAATTATCAAATCAGTTAATTAATTTGTCTGCATTAGATTAACTACAAAGGCAACAAAGGAGAATACCTCAAACAAGTGCACAAGATACTATGTCTCCTTTGAAGTGTTCGTGAGAAACAATATTACTATTGTATCTACAATTTACATTAATATTATTGTAGTGTAGACTAATTACTTAACCGCTAAATCTCAAAAAAGCACTTGTGCATTGTTCTCGTAGAGTGACATGATCTTTCCCTTTACGGCCTCAAGCTCCAGTTCGTACTTCCCTTTTGCCTGTAAATTTTGTATATCGAATTAATAATATCGAAAAATGATATAAATCAAATACTGCGGCTAATCAACTTAATTAATTGATACACTCGATCCATTACTGTTAAGTCAATCAAGTTTGCAACATTGGTTATTTATTATATAAGGCCGTTGTCGAGAGCCGACTAATTATCTACCTAATCCTATTTTAAGTGCTCGGTTGGTGCAACAGAAGAATATACTAATTTCGGGCCACATTGAGTGTACTACACTGTGAAAAGGATCTCAACTATACATACACTACTTAACTTATTGATAATGACTACTTAGTAGTTAAAAATATATGCGAATATATGCAAAATTAATACCTGAAAATGCAAGCTGTGAAAGACTCTATCCCCAGTAGATCGGAAAGAAGAAGCATTTAATAAGAAAAGGCCATCACCGAGCTCTAGTTTATTCAAAGCCTGGGATAGTAAATCCTTGTCAGCTTTGAGTGAAGATATGTGAACTAAAACTTCATTGCATCCAACTGGAGTGATTGTTACTGCAGCTGATGAACTTGTTTCTTTTGTCTCCACTTTTCGTCTCTTTCCAACTTGATAGTCCGCGCTATCTTCCCGTCGCCTACACATTCTAGATGATAATTCTTCTTTCTTCTGAACCAAACTCTCCATTTCTTTTTTTGTAGTTCTTGTATGTATTTCACTACACATGCTACTGTTGCTGGAATGCTTAGTTTCTTCTGTAAATTGCAACACAAGTTCAATTGTTAAAAAAATGAAGTTATTGTTACATTCTGTGAAAGATAAAATCTTATTGAAGAAGAAAAGTAAGTACATAATGAGTGTTCTTGTTTTCATATATACAGATCTATTCAAACTTGTGTAAAATGGAGCGAAAGTCTGTTATACTAATTTAACAGCTGGCAGCTAAGTATTTGACCTATCAGAATAATCTAGAGATATTAAACTCTGCTGATGTGGAGGTCTTAATATATCAATAGCCCCCCTCAAATTAGGAAGGGTTTGGTGTATGGAATTAACCATTCCTAACTTGGAAGATAATAACTGTAATTGAGGAGAGGGAACAGTTTTAGTAAAAATGTCTGCAAGCTGATGTTGTGTAGGTAGGTAAGTAAGTTGAATGAGACCTTCAAGTACTTTATCCCGGGTGAAATGACAGTCGACCTCAATGTGTTTTGTACGTTCATGAAACACCGGATTTTTTGCTATATGAATAGCCGACTGATTGTCACAGTGCAAGGTAACCGGACAAAGATCATGTACACCCAACTCTTGTAGCAACCTTACAGTCCAAGTGACTTCTGAAGCAGCTGATGCCATGACCCTGTACTCTGCTTCGGAATTGGAACGAGAAACAGTTGATTGTTTTTTGATTTCCAAATAATGGGTGACTGTCCAAAGAGTAAGACATATCCAGTGAGTGAACGTCTAGAATCAGGACATGAAACCCAATCTGAGTCAGAAAAGGCTTGTAATGTCAATTTATCTGATCCTTTTAACAAAATACCTTGGCCTGCTGTATGATGAACATATCTTAAAGTGTGTAAAAGAGCAGCATAATGAGAATCATAAGGATCATGCATGAATTGGCTCAACAATTGAACAGAATAACTCAAATCAGGCCTTGTATTAGTAAGATAGTTGAGCTTGCCCAGCAAAGACCTATATAACTCAGGATCAGATAATGATGTACCTTCAGAAGCTGCAAGCTTGAGATGCAATGGTAGAGGAGTAGCAGCCTTAATACTGACATCATCAGGACAAGAAGCAAGTAGATCATGTGTAAACTTCTTCTGACTAAGAGCTATGCCATCAGGAAAATAAGAAATTTCAATTCCTAAAAAATAATGTAGTCTGCCAAGATCCTTGATACTGAATGTAGAATCTAAATGATTTTTAATCTGTTGTATATGAGCAGAATTGCTTCCAGTCATAATAATATCATCCACATAAACACCCATGATTGTAATATCATGATCTATTTTATGAATGAATAAACTATAATCACTCTTTGACTGTTTAAAAACCTTGATAAATAAGTTCCACAACTAGTTTTGCTGACCACTGTCTGGATGCTTATTTCAAATCATAAAGAGATTTCCTAAGTCTACAAACTCGATGGAGAGGATTAGGTATACCTGCAGGAACTGTCATATAGACCTCTTCTTGCAAATCACCATGCAAGAAGACATTATTAACATCTAGTTGATGAATAGTCCATTTCTTGCTAGCTGCTAATGCAATGATACATCTAACTGTTGATATCTTGACAACTGGACTAAAAGTTTCTAAATAGTCTATGCCATATTTTTGATTGAATCCCTTGGCTACAAGCCTGGCTTTGCATCTTTCCAAAGATCCATCAGCATGTAATTTTACTTTAAAGACCCACTTACAGCCAATGGGCTTCTTTCCTATAGGTAAGTCAACAATAACTCAAGTATAATTACTATCAAGTGCTTGTATTTCTTTTCTCATAGCCTCTTGTCAAAGGGGATGTAAAGATGCTTCTTCATAACAAGAGGGTTCCTTAATGACAGATTGTGCAGCTAGCAGACTATAACAAGATGCAGAAAGAACTGAACCAGGTACAAGGTTGCACCAATTATATGAGACAGGGGAGGCAGATTGTGATGATAAATGACAATGATAATCATTCAGATATGATGGTTGTGACTTATTTCTGGTGGAATGTCTGACTGGTTGAGAATTGACTTGCTCTTCACTTAAATCAAGTAAAGAACTAGAATTTTATGGATTAAAACTAGAAGATATAGAATTGCTTATAGTAGATGGAGGAACAGGTAAGGAAGATTGTGTATTAACAACAACAGGATCATCAGATGATGAAACATGAGAAGTCATTGCTGGTAAAAAATTCTCATGCAAAAAATTAGAGATTAACTTAGAGGATGATGTCTGTATATGAAAAGGAAATACTTTTTCATAAAAAATTACATCACTGGAAACAGTAATATTGTTGGTGAGTAAATCATAAACTCTGTAACCTTTTTGAGAAGGTGAATAACCTAAGAATATATGAGCTGTTGCTCTTGGACTGAATTTGGACCTATTGACAGATATGGTAGAAACAAAACAAAGACATCCAAAAGTCTTAAGATGATTAAGGGAAGGATTTTCTTTATGTAACTTGAAATAAGGAGTTTGATTGTTAAGATGCTAAGGGAATTCTATTGATGAGATATGTGGCACATAAAATGGCTTCACCCCAAAATTTTTCAGGTAACTTTGCTTGAATAAAGATGGCCCTACCTGTCTCCAAGAGATGTATGCTTTCTCTCCACAACACCATTTTGTTGTGGAGTATAAGCACAACTAGTTTGATGCATAATTCCTTTAATCTGATATAAAGATTTAGCAGCACCTTCACAGAGTTCTGGTGCATTATCACTTCTAATGCATAAAACTGTAGACTTAAACTGTGTCTCAATATATTGAATAAAATTTGCCAGAATTGCAGGTGCATCAGATTTGAATTTAAGCAAATGAACCCATGTATGTCTAGTAAAGTCATCTACTATTGTAATAAACTGAGAACATCCTGACAAAGATTTAGTTTTATAAGGCCCCCACAAATCAACATGAAGTAACTCAAAAGGACTTACAGTCTTAATGGAGCTGGATGGAAATGATTTTCTAGTTTGTCTAGCAGCATGACAAATATGACAAATAATATTTAATTGACAGTCTTTAACTAGTAGATTTGGAAATATCATCTTCATCTGACATAAAGGTAGATATCCCATCCTGATGTGCCACATCTGAGTTTCTTCAACAACATTAAAACAATAAGCATTGACTGTATTATCCAGTTGTGGAGAGACACTATACAATCCATTTGTTAATCTACCAAGAAGAATATGAGGTTTGTCCTGCAAAAGGTCCTGAATGTAACAACATTCATTAGTAAAGTTAACTTTATAATGTAAATCTGCACATAATTTGTTGACAAAAATCAGTTGAAACTGAAAATCTGGGACATGTAAGACTCCTTGCAAGATCATATCACTGTTAAGTTTTACAGTGCCAGTGTGTTGAACTTTGACTCTACTTCCATCTGGAATTGTTATAAAGTTGTCCTTTTCTTTAGATTCTTCAAATTGATCAAAAATCTCTAAGTTTGGGAAAATATGGTGTGTGGCTCCACTATCAATTAGCCAAATGTTATGATGAGTGGAGAACAGACAAAAATTACCTACCAGTAAGGCATGTTTTATCTCAACAGTTTGAGCATTTGATGGTCCAATTTTTTTCTAAGAAAACAAATTCATTAGCTGATTATACTGATCTTGAGTCACAGGTTGATTACCTGCATTATCTGATAAATCCGAGTCTGGTTCTTCAATTTGATTGTGAGACAATGCAGCAACCTTCCTTTCCTGTCTATTTTGGAAGCCTGGAGGAAATCCATGAATTCTGAAACATCTCTCAATACTATGTCCAGGAATTTGACAATTAGTGCAGAAGTAAGCAGGCTTTTGGTTCCTTTTGAAGCCACTAGTATCAGTTCTAGAATTAGCTTTGTAGCCAAATTTTGAGGTATCCGCTTCTGTCTTGTAGATTTGTTGCCTACCAATTCCAGAAGAGTTGTTTGATTTGTTAAGCCCATAGTTCCTTGATCCTAAATTGGTCCTATATTTGTCTGCATAAAAAGCCATGGCTTGATTTTGAGTCACCGAAGAGAGTTCCTTATGTTGTTCTTCTTGTGCAAAGAGTCTGTATGTTTGTGCAATTGTTGGCAGAGGCTTCATCATTAACACATTGCCCCTTACTGTTCCATATTTATCTGATAGCTTCATCATAAACTGCAAGACTTTCCGTTCCTGTTGTTTTGTCTGCAACCTTTGAGTTAGATTACATGTGCACAACTTGCAGGTGCCATGAGGGAGTGAATCAACATCTTCAAGACCATCCCACAACGTCTAAATTTTAGTAAAAAATTCAGAAACAAAATCTTGTCTGTGATTAATTTCTGACAGTTGTTGTTCCAAAGAATAGATTTGTGGAACCGATGCAAAACCATATCGATCTTCAAGTTCATTCCATATTTCATGTGCAGTTCTCATGAATAACACACTTCTAGCAATACTTTCGTCTAGATTGAAAATTAGCCAAGAGATAACAAGATCGTTGCATCTTGACCAGTATTTATATTCATCAGATGTAACTTCAGGTACAGGTATAGCTCCATTCACAAATCCGATTTTATTTTTTGCAGAAAGAGTTAACATCATCGAATGTTTCCAATTATGAAAACCATTGCCATTAAACTTTACAGATACTAACTGAGTTGTAGAAGCATCAGATGGATGAATAGAGTAGACACTTGAAGGATTTTGATTTGTTTGATGTGTCTGATTAGTTGGAGTTTGATTTATTTGTATAGTCATTGTGTTTAGGCTTTGAATAAGGCAAGAAATGTTTCAGAGGCAAGAAATGTTTCAGAGTAATTTTGACAAACACTTAGTGTGCAACAATTTTATAAGAAATGAGAACTGATCAGTGATGTATAATAGAATTTCTTAACAATGAAACACAATCAGACAGAAATTAAGCATTCACAGATGATGAACACTCGCAGTATTAGGAGAATTTAGTGATTAGGTTTAGTACTCAATTTTTTAGATTTCGAAGCAAGAACAACGAGAAAATTCTACAGATGATGCTTCGAATATAGAAGATGCTCATATGTGTGGGTCTGTAGAAGTATATATATAGAACCCACCACTGAACAAATAACATACTATCTTCAACATGCATTATATTATAATTAGACTTATTGGTAGACCATTAAAAATTATAAAATTATAATTAACTATTCTGATTGTTTTGTTTTAAGAGATGTATTAAAGATAAACATACATAGAGGAGAGTACTTAAATTCTAAATAAACTGCTTGGAGTAGTTGCACTGATCACCTGATTCTTACAAGGCAGTGATGGGGGAGAGTGGGATTTGAATATATGAATATAATTTGGTCTTTACGTTGACATGATCTTTACTTTTTAACCTTTACACTCTATGTAAATGTTCATTATTATTTGTTAAATTTATAGATTTCTTGCAAAAGTAGTTTTACATGCTAGGTGTATAACTTCTGTTTGTTTGTTGCAAATTGCAATACACTAAAATCATATGAAACAATAAGAGTCGATAACAAATCAGCATGCTAGTTCAAATACTAAAAACATTAACCATAAATAAAATTAATACCTTTATTAGAATATATGATAGTTAGAATATATGTAATAATGCAATAATATATGTAATAAAATTATATATGCTAGTTTAAGATGGTTAATAACCATCTTAAACCATCCCATTGCTCTGCATCTGGACAAATTCATCTTTCGTCATGCCTTTCATCTACAAACAGATTTCAGACATTAATTTTAACCCGATTAGATTTTAATACAAACTATCAGAAGCCTGTGATTTAGTAACCCTAATTAAGAATCACCTGTTTAAGACCATCTTCATAGTCAGTTGCACCAAAATTAATATCCTATAGATTTCAATGCATAAAATTCAAAATTATACAATTTGTTTGTGTCAGCCAAGTGAAAGTTGCATATAAATAAAATTGAAAGTATACATTAATCAAACAAATAACAATTCAAAGTACATACAGATTTCTTTCCTTGAAAAATTCCTGACATATACATGAGAGCCACCTCTGTTGATAAACAAGAACTCTCTCAACTCGTAAAACATATGACTACTGTTGAAACTATATTTAATCTAAGCTTGTATTTTGTTTTATCAGGAAAATAAACAGCTGGCTAACATGTTTATAGCGGGCTGAACTAGTCTCTGTTTAGTTGGAGAGTTTTTAGGAGAGTCCTTTCTTATCTGGAGTAGTAGAGCATTATTAGGAAGTGGTAGTTTATCTGTATTTCTTTTTATCATCTGTAACTTTGAGTGTATCTGTTTAGTTGCTAATACAGTGAGTTTATTTTTGCTCTGCACTCTCTCTAATTTCATTCACATATATCTATACATATAAGTGTCTGGTTTACATTTGGATACTACATTCGGTATCAGAGCTTCTATTTTGTATGCCAAAGTACATGCCAAAAACAAGCACGATGGAGATAGTAAAGAGCAAAGATGGTTCAGTAGGATTAACCTATCCTATGAAGGTATATATGCAGGCGCATGGTATATGGGCAGCGGTTGAACCCATCAACACAAAAGAACCGATTGAGGATAAGACAGACAAGATGGCGTTAGCTGCAATATACCAGGGTATCCCCGAGGATGTACGGTTATCTCTAGCAGACAAGAAAATTGCTAAAGAAGCTTGGGACGCAGTGAAGATGATGTGCCTAGGAGCAGATAGGGTTAAGAAAGCAAGGATTCAAACGTTGAAAGCTGAATTCGAGTTCTTAAACATGAAAGACTCGGAGCTGATTGATGATTTCTGCATGAAGTTGAATGGTTTGGTCACTAATATAAGGGCGTTGGGAGAAACTATTGATGAAGCATATGTTGTGAAGAAACTGCCGCGATCCGTTCCGTCCAGATTCTTACATATTACGGCTACTATCGAACAGTTTGGAGATCTCGAGACAATGATAATAGAAGAAGCAGTGGGTTTTCTTAAGGCGCATGAAGAACGACTACGGGGAAAAATCGAAGTTGGTGGATAACAACTTTTGTTAACCGAGGAGGAGTGGAGAAAACGGGAAAAGAATGAAGGACATTTGCTGCTTACACGGGAAGAATGGCTGAAAAAGACCAGCAAAGGCGATGTGGTTTCAGGTATTAAAAACTCAGGTGCTGGCACTTCTCGTGATGGAGGACGTTCAGTACGAGATATGAGCGAGATAAAATGTTTCAATTGCAATATCTATGGCCACTATGCTGCTGAATGTCGTAGGCCAAAACGAGAGAGAAGGAGGGATGTTAAAACTGAAGCACATCTAACACAAGCTCCGGGTGATGATGAGCCATCATTGCTATTTGTTGAACACAAGGTTAAAGAAAGGAACCAGCTGTTGCTGAATGAACAGGATACAGTGCCAAAACTAAGTCACAATTCTGAGAAAAGAATTGATTCAAATGTTTGGTATTTGGATAACAGGGCATCTAACCATAAGTCTGGTTTTAGATCGAAATTTAAAACATTGGATGACGGAGTAACTGGCCTGGTTCGTTTTGGTGATGGTTCGACTATAAGTATAAAAGAAAAGGGAACAGTTGGGTTTCAGTGTAAAAATGGTGAAGAGCTAATGTTTCATGACGTGTACTTCATTCCGGATTTGTGTAACAATATAATCTCACTTGGTCAACTTTCAGAGAATGGGAACAGAGTAATCCTGAAGGAGGACTACTTGTGGATATACGATGGTCAAGAAAGGTTGGTCATGAAGGTACAACGATCAACAAACATACTATACAAGATTACTCTGGAGACCATACCGGATCCTATGTGTTTAATGAGCAAACGGGAGGAATTACCAAGGCTTTAGCACACACGTCTTGGCCATGTAAACTACAAAGCAATGAATATGATGTCTGAAAGGGGAATGGTACGTGGTTTTCCTGAATTTACTCAACTAAAGGAGTTCTGTGAGGGATGTTTAATGTCAAAACACCCAAGAAAATCTTTTCCCAAACAATCAAAGTTTCGAGTAACAAAACGTCTAGAATTGATTCACGGCGATTTGTGCGGTCCTATCACACCAGCAACTAAAGGAGGCAACAGGTATTTTTTCTTCTTGGTAGATGATTACACTCGCATAATGTGGATACACATGTTAAAAACTAAGGATGAGGCACTATGTGTTTTCAAGAAATTTAAAGTAATGATTGAGAATGAGTCCGAAGAAAAGATTAAAATTTTCCGGACAGATAAAGGAGGGGAATTCACCTCGAAAGTGTTTGTAGAATTTTTTAAAAATGAAGGCATTATACGACACTTCACTACGCCCTACACTCCACAACAAAACGGAGTTGTAGAGCGTAGAAACAGAACTGTTGTTGAAATGTTTCGTAGTATGTTGAGAACAATGCAAGTGCCATCAGAATTTTGGGGTGAAGCTGCTCATCATGTAGTGTATGTACTAAATCGATTACCAACTAGAGCTCTTTCAGAAAAAAATCCCTATGAGGCGTGGACCAGAACAAAACCAGATATAGGACATATCAAGATATTTGGTTGTGTAGCATATATGAAGCTACCACAGGTGCACATAACAAAGTTAAGTGATCGAAGTAAGCCAGTAATCTATTTGGGTAAAGAACCTGGAACGAAGGGCTATCGCCTATACAATCCTGTCTCTGGAAGTATGCACGTAAGCAGGGATGTGGTTTTTGCAGAATCAAAGGCTTGGGAATGGAATAAGCAAGAAGAAAATTCAGGGAAAAATGGTACATTCATTCTGATAAACAGTGGCTTTGGTCAAATCAGGAAGATTTTGAGAGTCATGAGGCACCAGATACGCCACAGGCCTCAAATGCGAGTACAAGGTCTAGCCATGGGACACCTGGTACGCCACTAGTTTCAAGTGCGAGTACAGGTCCTAACACCACAGATTTTCAGCCGAGTGCAGGGTCTGGTAGTACTCAGTCTGCTACGAGGGAGAGCAACACACAAGAGAGTGATGTTGGTAGTTAGCCAAGGCATTTTCGAGTACTAGGTGATATATACAATGAAACAGAGGAAGTTAAAGCTGAAAGCGAGTTGTTTTTCATGGGAATTGATGAACTAAGTAGTTACAGAGAAGCAACCACTGAACAGGCTTGGAAGAGAGCAATGTAAGACGAAATTGACTCGATAGAGCGAAACAAAACATGGGAGTTGGTTGAATTTCCAACAGGACATAAGACAGTGGGACTTAAATGGGTTTTCAAGTTGAAAAGGGACACATAAGGGAATGTCATTAAGCATAAAGCTAGGCTCGTTGCGAAGGGGTACGTGCAGAAACAAGGAATTGATTATGAGGAGGTATTTGCGCCGGTGACACGAATTGAAACTGTGAGGTTATTACTTGCTTTGGCAGCCAAAAACGGGTGGCAAGTCCATCATCTAGATGTGAAATCTGCTTTTCTCAACGGGGAATTGCAAGAAACAGTTTATGTCGAGCAACCGGAAGGGTTTGTAAAAGAAACTGGGAAACATTTGGTGTACAAGCTAAGGAAGGCGCTTTATGGACTCAAGCAGGCGCCCCGCGCTTGGTATGCACGGCTGAATAAATATTTGGAAAGTTTGGGTTTTGAAAAATGCCCACACGAGCATGCCGTTTATACTAAACGTGAAGGGGATGAAGCTTTGGTGATTGGAGTTTATGTCGATGATTTGTTTGTTGATCACTGGTACGGACGCTACAATTATAGAAAAATTCAAGGTTCAAATGAGTCAAGAATTTGACATGAGCAATCTAGGTTTGTTATCACACTATCTTGGCATTGAAGTCAGTCAAAATGGAGAGTACATTGAGCTTAGGCAATCTGCCTACGCTAAGACGCTACTCGAGAGAGCGGGTATAATTGATTGTAATGCAGCCAGGGACCCGATGGAAACAAAATTGACGTTGCACAAGGATAGCAAAGGGAAACCAGTGAATGTAACACAGTTTAAAAGCTTAGTCGGGGGTCTAAGGTATTTAGTACACACACGCCCTGACATAGTATATGCTGTTGGGTTGTGAGTCGATACATGGAGCGTCCAACTGCTCTACATCATAATGCTGTTAAACGGATATTACGTTATGTTAAAGGCACTGTGGGGTATGGTCTGGTATACACAAAGAGGGATGGAAATAACCTGTTATCAGGATACTCGGATAGTGATTTGGCTGGGAATATAGAAGACAGGAGGAGTACCAGTGGCATGGCATTTTATCTAGATGAGAACCTTATAACTTGGGTGTCACAGAAGCATCGTTGTGTGGCTTTGTCATCGTGTGAAGCTGAGTTCATGGCAGCAACAGCTGCAGCTTGCTAAACAGTTTGGTTGAGGAACTTGCTTGGGAAAATTACAGACTTAAAACTAGGTGTAGTCACAATTTATGTGGACAACAGAATGCTATTGATTTAGCAAGAAATCCGGTATTTCATGGACGTAACAAGCATATCAACATACGCTATCATTTCATTCGAGAGTGTGTAGAACGGGGTGATATCGAGGTTAAACATGTGAAGACTGAGGAGCAAAGAGCAGACATTCTTACAAAGCCAATGTCCACGGTTAAATTTGAAAGGATGCGAACGTTGCTTGGCCTGAAGGATCTGCAGTAACCAGCTTAGATTACGGGGGAGTGTTGAAACTATATTTAATCTAAGCTTGTATTTTGTTTTATCAGGAAAATAAACAGCTGGCTAACATGTTTGTAGAGGGCTGAACTAGTCTCTATTTAGTTGGAGAGTTTGTAGGAGAGTCCTTTCTTATCTGGAGTAGTAGAGCATTATTAGGAAGTGGTAGTTTATCTGTATTTCTTTTTATCATCTAAGGCTTTGAGTCTATCTGTTTAGTTGTTAATACAGTGAGTTTGTTTTTGCTCTGCACTCTCTCTAATTTCATTCACATATATCTATACATATAAGTGTCTGGTTTACATTTGGATACTATAACTACTACTACAACTAATGATTAGTAATTTAGAGAGACTGCCATTGCCATCGCCATCTCCCTCGGCCTCCCTTGTGTAGGCATACTAAAAGAAAACCTTATCGTGCTCCTCATGACGGACATGCGAGGCTGAGTCCTCCTCCTTGGCACAGCAGGAGCAGCATTAGCATTCTTCTCGTAAAGTTTGCAGCGACACAAAGGACATGTATTCTTCTCACGAACCCATTTGACGATGCAACTTTGGTGAAACACGTGATTGCACTCCAGAACACTAACTTCTTCCTCGTCATCTTGGAGACAAATTGAACAAGCTTCTTTTCCTTTTCCAACACTACGCTTCATCATATCAGAACTGCTTCTCTTCACCTTGACCGACTTTATGTATTTTTCGGAGTTACTAATTTTGTCCATGATGATTACTCGATCTACAGGGGTTTTCTGTTGAGGATTTCTTATTATATATAGAGAGACACAGAGAGAGAGATTTGTGTTTCTGAGTCGGATTAGGATTTTTATTGTACAACTGTTTTTTTTACAAACTTAGGCCCCAAGTTTCTGTTTTTAGGGTTAGGTAGGTGCTGCTTTCCGAATGTGTATGGGAGATTGAGAGTTGGTTCAATTCAGTTTCGTCGGTTCCACACTTAATTATTTTCCTTTTATATTGTTTATTATGTCTTTTAAGGTTTAACCACAGAAGGAACTCTAAATTAAATTTTATAATTATATAAAACATAGCAAAAAAATTTAGAACAATTACCAAAAAGTATTGTTCTTTCCAATTTATTTGTGATTTTATTAATTTTTGAAAATACCGAAAAAACGGTTTGCAACCAATTTAATCATAAATGCAATAATTCATTTATATACAATTAATACCTGAAAATGCAAGCTGTGGAAGACAATATCTCCAACAGATTGAAAAGAAGAAGCACTGAATAAGAAAAGTCCATCACCGAGTTCTAGTTTATTTAGAGCCTCAGATAGTAGACCCTTGTCCGCTTTGAGTGAGGATATCTAAACTACAACTTCAGTGCATCCAACTGGAGTGATTGTTACTGAAGCTGATGAACTTGTTTCTTTTCTCTCCACTTTTCGTCTCTTTCCAACTTGATAGTCCGCATTATCTTCTCGCTGCCTACACATTCTACTGTTGCTGGGATACTTAGTTTTTTCTGTATATTACAACACATGAAAAATGTCAAAAACAGTAAATTTTATGGTAGATGCCAGAGGACGTAAACTAGAGAAACATACATATAAATGTACATACCATACGATCCGCATCCGGAAGGAGTGAAAAAGGAGAAGAATACAAGTTGTTAATCTTATTTCGACGATCTCGTTCGCTTGCATTCTGATTGAGTTTCTTAACAATTCCAGTGGTAATATTAATGTCACCTCTGACGGTTGGTTCGAAATTTGTTGTCTGAGGAGAAGGATGTTGGAAACGTGATGAGCTTTTATTTTACCAACTTTGTAAATTTTAATATCAGGCTATATAAGTTTTACTCAGAATATAAATAAACAAACACACTTGTATATATTTTATAATATATAAGATTACAGCTTTTTTTTGGTACACACCAGGGCTACAGCCTTGTTTCTTTATTTTCAAGAGCTACAACTCTTATTTTTCTAACAGGCTACAATTTTACTTCGTTGTGTCTCTTCTACTAAAATAGAGACCTTATTTATAGGCTATAAATACTACCACCTACATCACTGCTTACATATACATGTATTTAATAGCCTACAAAGTTAGACCATAGATTAACCTGTTGTTTTGTGAACATGAAGAATGCTGCAACACTAATTTCTACCAGCCTACCTTATATTTAGGGTTTAAATAGACCTGCAGCTGTCTATTAATGTGCCTCCATCTAGCTGTTACCTTATTTTCAAGAGGTGCATTCATCAATGTAAACCAGCTCATTTAGCCGTGTATGTTATTTTGCACAACCACCTTGAAAAAGTAAATTTCCAGAAGCTTTGACATCCAGGGAAAAAATTTATCTGTATGTTTATGATTATCACTTCCTCCTGATGCAAGCTGTTGTTTCTATCTTTTCTCCAGCTCTTAATATTTATTACTACCACCTGGTGTTGAGTTGTTGTATATATATTTATATAACTGATTTATTTTATTTAATTCTTCTGCTTCGAGAGAGTTTGACTTCTAACACTCCCCCTCAAACTCGACTTTGCATTCCGAGCTTCTCTTTCATTTTCTTAAACACTTTCGGCTTCAATGGCTTGGTGAAAATATCCGCTAAATTTTCTTCTGTGCTACAGTGTACCAGCTTCACAATTTTCTCGTTCACCTGTTCTCGAATAAAATGATATTTTATATTGATGTGCTTGCTCCGACTGTGTGACACTGGATTTTTTGCGAGGGAAATAGCGGATTTATTATCCATGTTAATTTTAACCGGACCTTCCTATGCAAGATTTAAGTCGCCCAATATGTAGCCTAGCCACATAGCTTGACATGCACATGCTGCTGCCGCGATGTATTCTGCTTCACATGTTGATAGTGCCACTGTTGGTTGCTTCTTTGATGACCACGAGAATATTGCAGAACCAATGTGAAAAGCATAGCCTGAAGTGCTTTTCCCGTCATCCAAGTCACCGCCATAGTCACTGTCTGAGTAACCAACTAATTTTGAATTTTGAGAATGCGTGTAAAACAGACCTTGATCAAGTGTACCTTTTATGTACCTCAAAATCCTTTTAGCTGGCATGAAGTGATCTTGCTTCGGCTTTTCCATGTACCTGCTAACCAGTCCAACTGCATACATAATATCTGGACGAGTGAAAGTTAGGTACCTCAGACTTCCAACCAAACTTTTGAACAATGTCGGATTTACCAACTCCCTCGTTGAATCAATCCTGAGCTTTATGCTTGCTTCTGCTGGCGTGCTCACTGGCTTGCATTCCTCCATTCTGAACTTCTTTATAATTTGCTCCGCATATTTTTTTTGAGACATAAAAATCCCATCTTTGCTCTGCTTCACCCCGACTCCAAGAAAGTATGACATTTGACCAATATCTGTCATCTCAAATTCATTAGTCATAACTTTCTTAAAATCATCAAATATACCAGGATTATTTTCAGTAAAGATCATGTCATCCACGTATAAGCAAACGATCATAATATCTCCCACTGAATTTGTTTTCGTGTAGAGGGCATGCTCATATGGACTCTTCATGAAACCATTTATCTGAAAATATTCATCAACCCTTGTATTCCATGCTCGCGGAGCTTGCCTCAAACCATATAAGGCTTTCTTCAGTCTGTAGACTTTGTTTTCCCGGCCTTTCTGAACATATCCGGGAGGCTGCTCAATATAGACTTCTTCTTCAAAATAACCGTTTAGGAATACTGACTTCACGTCCATCTGAAAAATCTTCCATTGATTTTGAGCAGCAATTGCTGTAAGAAGTCTGATGGTGTCAACTCGTGCAACTGGAGCAAACACCTCATCATAGTCAATACCATATCGCTGCTTGTAGCCTTTAGCCACCAGCCTCGCCTTGTATTTCTCCACTTCTCCATCCTGATTCGTCTTGGTCTTATAGACCCACTTGACACCAATTGCTTTGTGTCCTTCTGGAAGATTTGTGAGCTCCCAAGTATCATTTTTCTTTATTGCACCAATTTCCTCATCCATGGCTTTGTTCTATTTGATTTCTTCAGAAGCCTCTTCAAATGTAACTGGATCACATTCAGCCATTAAACAAAATAGAGAATAATCAAAGGTTATTTGTACCGGACTTGTTGCTTCATAGATATTATCAAGACTCCGCATCTTTCGTGGTGCTCCCCCTGAACTGCTGCTTCCTCCCGTGGATGGTGTCGATCCAGGATTTTGTTGATTTGGACTTGGTGGAGGAGTTTGATCATCATCTCCGTCATCTTCAATGTTCTGGTTATCACCGTCATCGTCATCACCATTAAAAAATAAACCAGCAACTTTTCTTTCATCCTCGCTCCATCTCCAGTAATATGATTCATCGAACTCAACATCTCGAGAAATGATTAATTTATTCGTCAGGGGATTGTAGAGTCTGTACGCCTTGCTTCTTTTGTCATATCCGGTAAAAATACACTTTTCGCCTTTGTCATCCAGCTTCTTTCTTTTTTGATCGGGAATATGGGCATAAGCAATACACCCAAAAATTCTGAGATGCCCAACTGATGGTTTGCTACCACTCCATGCTTCATTTGGAGTTTTGTTTCTGACACTTTTTGTTGGATAACGATTCAACAAATAAACTGTACATTGAACGGCTTCCGCCCAGAAAGTTCTTGGCAAGTATTTTTCTTTCACCATACTCCTTGCCATATCAAGAATAGTGCGATTCTTCCTTTCTGCAACGCCATTTTGTTGAGGAGTGTAGGCCGTTGTTAATTGATGATTTATTCCATGTGCTCGGCAGAAGCTTCTAAACAAGTTTGAAGTGTACTCGCCTCCTCTGTCTGATCTGAGTATCTTCAAATACTGGCCACTTTGTTTTTCCGCCAGTGCTTTGAACTCCTTGAATTTATCAAGAGCCTCCAATTTTTCTTTGATGATATACACCCAACTTTTCCTGCTAAAATCATCAATAAAAGTTAGGTAATACCTATTACCTTCAAGTGATGAGATATCAAATGGACCAGCAATATCCGTGTGAACAATCTCCAATGGCCTCCTGGCTCTCCAAGATTTTCCAACGGGAAAATTTTGTCGATGTTGCTTCCCCTTTACACATGCTTCACACAAATTTTCTGGTTCGTTGATTTCTGGCAAACCGTCCACCATTTTTGTCTTTGACAATAATTTTAGGCCAGAAAATCCAAGATGACCATATCTCAAATGCCACAACCACGAGTCATTTTTAATGACCGACTTTAAGCACTTTTGCACATTTATTTGCATATCAAGCGTAAACAAACGATTCTTTGACATCTCCACATTTGCAATCAATTCCCGAGCTTGATTTCTGATAATGAGGGAATTGTCCTGCATCTGTAAATTATATCCTTTCTCCACAAGTTGGCCAAGACTGATAATATTATTTTTCAATACAGGAATATAATAAACATCATTTATATATTTCTTTTCATCTTTCTTTGACATGATTGTGACGGTACCTTTTGCTTTCACCGGAATCTTTGACGAGTCACCAAAAGTAACTTCTCCGCTGATGGTGTCGTCTATCTCCGTGAATAATTCCTTGTGACCAGTCATGTGATTACTGGCCCCTGAGTCAAGATACCAAACATTCTTCTTGCTTTCCTCATCTCCTTTGTAAGTGAGGAACATAGCAGTGCCAACGTCTTTGTCTTCTTTTGCTGCTGCAAAATGACTTCTTTCTTCCACCTTTGGTGATCTACACTCGTAACTGAAATGACCATATTTATTACAGTTATAGCACTGATATTGAGACTTATCACCTCGTTGTTGATATCCGCCTCATCCTCGGCCTCTGAAATTTTGACCACGACCAGATGGCTGATACCCTTCAGAATTCTGGCCTCTATTGAAGGACTGCCTTCCTCGTCCTCGTCCACCACGGTAGCCACCTCTAAAGCCACCTCTGCTACTGCCAGAACTGTCACCAATGGACACCTTACTTTGCAACGCCTTTTCCAAATGGCTTACATCATCATACTGGTTCATTCGCTACTCGTGGGCTTGAAGAGAACCTACGAGCTCATCAATAGAAATCGTGGACAAGTCTTTTGACTCTTCGATAGAAGTAACAACATAATCAAATTTTCTTGTTAATGAACGGAGCAACTTTTCCATGACCCGAACATCATAGAGACTTTCCCCATTTCTTTTCATATCATTTGTCACCGTTTTCAAACGCGTAACAAATTCACCAATATTTTCGGAACTCTTCATCTTCAAATTTTCGAACTCCCTACGTAGCACTTGGAGCCGAACCTTTTTGACTTTCTCGACACCCTGGAATGATTTCTGCAGAATCTCCCACGCGTCTTTCGCCGTTTTTGCATTTGAAATTTTTTCAAAGGTTGATTCGTCAACTCCTTGAATAATTGTATATAACGCCTTTTTATCTTTTTCCCGGGTCTCTTTCAAAATCATCTTCTCAGCATTTGACAGGGCTGCTTCAGCGGCTGCATATGTGGGCTCGTCATACCCGCTTTTGACAATATCCCAATTATCGTAGGAACCGAGTAATACCTTCATTTGAATACTCCAGTTCTCGTAATTTGTACTCGTCAATTTTTCACGAACGGAACCTTAGCTCTGATGCCACTTGTTGGAACCGTGATGAGCTTTTATTTTACCCACTTTGTAAATTTTAATATCAGGCTATATAAGTTTTACTCAGAATATAAATAAACAAACACACTTGTATATATTTTATAATATATAAGGTTACAGCTTTTTCTTGGTACACACCAGGGCTACAGCCTTGTTTCTTTGTTTTCAAGAGCTACGACTCTTATTTTTCTAACAGGCTACAATTTTACTTCGTTGTGTCTCTTCTCTAAAATAGAGACCTTATTTATAGGCTACAAATACTACCACCTACATCACTGCTTACATGTGCAACACTAATTTCTACCAGCCTACCTTATATTTAGGGTTTGAATAGACCTGCAGCTGTCTATATTAATGTGCCTCCATCTAGCTGTTACCTTATTTTCAAGAGGTGCATTCATCAATGTAAACCAGCTCATTTAGCCGTGTATGTTATTTTGCACAACCACCTTGAAAAAGTAAATTTCCAGAAGTTTTGACATACAGGGAAAAACTTTATCTGTATGTTTATGATTATCACTTCCTCCTGATGCAAGCTGTTGTTTCTATCTTTTCTCCAGCTCTTAATATTTATTACTACCACCTGGTGTTGAGTTGTTGTATATATATTTATATAACTGATTTATTTTATTTAATTCTTCTGCTTCGAGAGAGTTTGACTTCTAACAAAGGAAGGGCCGAAATGGAAGTTTCTATTGAGTCGATATTGCCAAAGAAACAATCCGTTTCATGTGTAATGAGGTTTGCGTCACTAAGTAATGGCCAATCGAAGCTCGGAAAGAGAGGAGGTGATAGTGTTAACATTTTGAATAAAGGGCTTTCGGAATCAATATTAGTTTTTGAGTTGGAGGCTTAGAACATATGACCTGATAACTGATTAGATCGAATGTGTGTGTATATATAGAACCTATCGTGAGCAAAGTCCTCATCAACATGTATTGCATAATATCAGTAGAGCTGATAAAACTATGATTGATAGATTCGTGTTGCTAATTTAAAGAGATATGCATACATAGTTTGAGATCGAGTTATTAATCCCTTGATTTAGATACTAATAATTCGTGTTGTCATTTGATAGTCAGTTAGTGAACAAAGCTGGGAGAGGGAGCACCAACAATAGGGTCTTGACACGGACATCATGACATGCTTATTCTTTTGCACCAACATTAGTCTATATTATATCCTGGAAATGCAATTTTGTTAGTTGCAAAGCACTTGATCAAATGACTTTCTCCAGAGTAATATATCTTTGTTTGTTCCAGAATTAATTGTACTAAACTGAATAACTATTTGCTAAATGTATATATTACCATAGGTCAGTTTAAATATATTTCTTATTTTATATTTATTAAATAAACATAATTGATAGTCCTGCCTTGGTAATGAAATGTAACAGCATATATTGCAACAGAATTATATAACTTTCTGATGAACAAACAAAGAAATATAGTTGGTATGTAGCGTTTGTTTTTAAACCTGAATACAAGTTACTAAAATGTAAGGAATATATGGTAGAATAATATGGGCATATTCTGTTCACACTGATAGAGAAAATTAAGTTACATGTCAAAGTAATTATAAAAGGAAGAATGACGAAGACAAAGGACCTGTGACATCCACGAGCTTCTGTTATGCTTACCCGCTCCAGCTCGAGCAACTATTTGATCTGTGACAACCATCCACACTTTATCTATACAGTTTGAACAATTATTTAATATCTCGAGCATCTATTTAATTAGGAGTGCTCTGACTTATATTAGTAGTTTAAACTTCCTTGGCAACTACATATCATGATGCTTATTCTAAACTAGGATAGGGCGGAATGATGATAAGTTGGGCAACAGACTGCCGGCTGCAGTGACATACTACAAGCCACAAGGCATTGGAGGTACTCAGATGCAAGTCATCTTACTATTTGGTTTGAACTCGTAATATTATATATATGTAGGGTTGTCAAAAAAATTTGAAAATTCCGTTTTTGTATCCGAAATAAAACGGATATTATCCGTATCCGAAACAAAACGGATATTATCCGTATTCGAATCCGACGATCGCGGATACGGATACGGATACGGATATAGGCATATATGTATCCGATAATATCCGAATCCGAATAAATATATTTTATATTTAAATATTTAAATAATTTAAAAATATATTATATTGAATTTATAGTGTGTTTATATGTGTATATATATATATTAAATATTATGTTTATACAAACGTATAGACATATAGAAAAAAATCATTTGAGTTCAACAATTTAAAGATAACGATTATATTAAAAAGATAAATAAAATTAATTTTTTGAAAAATTAAAATATGATTAAATCATTTTATCTCTTATTTTAATTTTTAAAAATAAATTTTTAATTTTTAATTTTTTTCACTTTTTTCAATTTTATTTTAAAATAAAAAAATTGCTTGAAAATCGGATTCAGATACGGATTATATCCGTATCCGGATAGTATCCGTCGGATCCGGATTCAGATATTATTCTTTAAATATTTCCGGATTCAGATACGGATATGAATACAGATTTTCGGATTCGGATCCTGATACGGGTATAGGCACATCCTTATTCGAATTATCCGTTTTGACAGCTCTATACATATGTCACTACAAGAAATATGGCCATTTACGACGGAATTTTTACACTACAATTCGAATTGCGACGAAAAATATTCGACGCTTTTATTCAAGTCTTAAGTTCATATTTTCGTCACAAGTAACCATTTCGTCATAAGTATCAATTATGTCGCAAGTTTCAATTTTGTCACAAGTAAATATTTCGTCATAAGTAACCATTTCGTCATAGGTATTCATTTCATCACAAATTTAAGAAAAACGTCGCAAGTTAGGGAAGTGGAGCCCACCTTCGATTATTTTAAAAATAATTTTCATCGATCCAACCGTATGGATGTAAATGGATATATATTAGTGATATCATCAAAGTTACATATAAAAATATTTTTATTTGGTTTGCCATTTTAACAGTGTAAGCATGAGTTTGACTTGTACAACAAACTAATGTTTAGTCTAGCATTTGTATTTCAATTATTTTAAAAATAATTTTCATCGATCTAACTGTATGGATGTCAATATATATATATATATATTAGTGATATAACCAAAGTTATGTATCAAAATAATTTTATTTGGTTTGTCATTTTAACAGTCAAGCATGAATTTGACTTGTATAACTAGCTAGTGTTTGATCCTGAATTTGTGTTTCGATTATTTTAAAAATATTTTTCATCGATTCAACTGTATAGATGTCAACAAATATATATTATTGATATAACCAAAGTTACATATCAAAATAATTTTATTTGGTTTGTCATTTTTACAGTAAAGCATGAGTTTGACTTGTACAACTAACTAGTGTTTAGTCCTGCATTTGTGTTTCGATTATTTTAAAAATATTTTTCATCCAACCGTATAAATGACAATATATATATATATTAGTTTTATAATCAATTTTTCATATTAAATAATTTTATCAAAATATTTAATTTTTTTCAGAAATTTCTAAAATGTCATCCAAACGAATTTTAATTTCCGTCGTAAATTGGACGATCCGATCTACTCTGTCAGAAATATTTTGTCGTAAATTTAGATAAAATATTTTTTTATTTAATTTCAACTTAAAATTTTAATAAAAATAATTAACTTACGATGAAATGTTCAAATCGTCGCAATTTTAAATGATTTTCATTTTTCCGCCAAAATTTAGGGGAAAAAGTTGAATTTTCCTATTTGATAACTTAGAACGCATTTTAATTTCCATCCTAAATTGGACGAACCGATTTCCGTCACAAATATTTCGTCGTAAATGTAGATAAAATATTTTTTTTATTTAATTTTAAGTTTTTTAATAAAAATATTTAACTTACGACGAAATAATCAAATCGTCGCAACTTTAAATGATTTTCATTTTTGTTTAATCATGTCATGCAGTATTTTATTAATAAAATACTAAACTTGCGACAATTTTGGGTTTTGTTATAAATACTAAACTTTTTTCGTCGTCAGTTGGGCGCACACTTTTTTTCGTCGCAAATTTTCCATCACAAATGGCTATATTTCTTGTATTGTGTGTTAACTGAATCATATTAGGACATTTTACAATTTCTTACTCGGTGAACATCTTAGACTTCTGTTGATAACTATATGAAAATAAGGCAACTACCAACCGCAAAAACTATCATAATTCAATAAAAAATGTTCGGTATTGTACAATAATGACCAACAAAGGACGGTCGTTTAAAACATGATCATTGTTTTCTTTTTTATGGCAATTCATGTTGAATAACGAAAGACCAAATTCAAGTGTCAATGCAACGCGGATGGGGGACATGCCGTGGCCGATCCGAGAATTTTGGCGAGTGGGTTTCATGTATAAATGTTAACAAGCATATTAATAAAAAAGTACAAAATTCATATAAATAAGAAATATTTTTACATTCTAGAGTTGTTCAATATGCGTTTTCATCTTTTGAAAATGATTTATTACATCATCATTAGTAACATTGGCAAGTGCTTCTTTTTCAATAGATGAAACAAGACAATCACTTAAAAATACATCACCAATTCGATTGCACAAATCCGGCTTCACAAGTTTCATGGAAGAAAAGCACCACTCCATGGTTGCAGTTGCAATAGGAAAAATCAAAGCAAGTTTTAGTAATCGATAGACCAATTGTAATATCCGGGATATATCGTGTAATTATTTTTCTATTAAATAATTATTGTATGTGTTCAGTATCTATTCTGTGAGTTAATTGTTAAATGTTATCTGTATTTGAATATTCAAAAATATTATTAATTGGGTATTTTAATTTTTATATGTCCAAAATAAAACATAGATAATTGTCATATCTTCCTAATTATTTTTATGTTGATTTATGAATTTATAAGGATCATATGAAATTTATAAAATCTTTTTCTGAGTATTTAAAATCTATTTTACAATAACGGGAACCAATCGACGTCATCCGTTATTATGTTTTTGGAACCCGAAACTCTTCCGAGAACTCCTTCCTAGCCTAATTGTAACATTCCGAGCATATTCCATGTTTCGACTTTTTCGATCCGGCGTACGGTTTGTTCTGCGCGGGTCCGACGCAACATTTTCGATACAATATTCGTTTCGGTAAATCAATAAAACCCGTATTTTCGATAAACGGGAGATTTTTATTAAACTATCCCAATTATCACTTCGTAGTACGTGTAACCAGGCGCTGAGATCAAGACCGCAGTACAAATTGTACTAATTTGGATAATTATCCCAAAAACCGATACCGTTTGGATCAGTTTTTATAAAATAAAGGTACCGTTTTATATCCGGAATGATCCAACGGGATTCTAATTTCCTATAATTATAAATAGCCTTTTTCCGTATTTTATTTCGTATCAAAATCATTTGCAGGTAGTTAATTTTATAATTTTCAGAGAAAAACCCTAATTACATAAACTGTTCTAAGAATCAAACAGCAAAACGAAGGCGTTACCAATCTCTGTTTTCAAAGCTTGAGTAACCAAAATGAAGGATTTGAAGTGTTCTATCAGATTCTGAGCTTTGTTTCACTGCAGAATCAAAGGTTTATTTTCAGGAAATTTATTTATTTTCGAATTAAATTTATTAAAAATATGAATTTTTGTTCGGATGATTGTTTGTATGATTTGATGACTGCATGTTGTAGAGCTTGTTTTTCTGATGATTTTCATATGTCATACGTCTGATTTGGAGTTCAATAACATGCTCAAAAGTGGGTTTAATTTTCGAATTTCAAAATTAGGGTTTATAACCCGTATGAATGTTTTCAATTGAAATTTGGGGGTTTTTGATTTAGGGGTTATTAGCTGTTGATTTATAGTGGGTTGTGTTCCTTATGAAATTTGCAATCGATTGGTATATAGCTCGTTAACAGAGGATGTCTGAATCGAAGGGAGTTGTGTTTTTAAAATTCACGATGTTCGCCGGAAACCGGCGATGTTCTTGGCAAATTTCCGGCCAAGTCTGGGGTTATTGATGAATTTTGATTGCAGATATAGATTCCTGGTGTTGTGTAGTATTGATCTGGAGCTTGTGGTGGTGGGAGGATGCTGGAGTCGAGTTCTCCGGTCACCCCCGACATTTTCCGGCGACTGGAACTGTAAAATTGCAGTTTGGTCCCTGTACTTTTGAAAACGATGAAGTTTGGTCCCCCAGGTTTCCAGACTTTGCAAAAATTGGATTCCTCTTTTAAAAATGTTTAAAAATCATATTTCCTATTTATTTTTATTATAAAAATTCGTTTTTAATTTCTGAAAATTCTAAAAATTAGTATTTTAATTCCGAAAATTATTTTTAATTCATAAATAAATATGAATTAATTAGTTAATTAATTTCAGTTAATTTTAATCGATTAATTGGTCAATTAATTTGGAAATTAATTGATTAATTAATTTAATTAATTATTAATTGATTTTAATTAATTATTTAATTAGATATAATTACTTAAAAATGATTTAAAAATTCCAAAAAATAATTTCGAGCTTTAAAATATTATTCTAAATTATTTCCGAGGCTCGATAATTAGTATAAAATTGTTTCGAAGCCAGAATTGGCCAACCGAACCCTGTTTATTAACCCGAAATTGATCCAACGACCCGTTTTAATTCCAAAAAATATTTTAAAAATCATTTTAAATACCCGAAAGCCTATGTATGACCCGAGACTTCTTTATAAATAATATATCATTGAGTACGTGATGTATTATGTGCTATATGTGACTTGATAATTAACTATCAGTCTATATATTCGGTGTTTACTTGATTATTACATAACTTTTAATCTGTTAATCGGATTTGGGTAAAATGAAGGGTAGACAAAAGTATGTGTTGAATAGAACTCTATGAGTCGATTATTGATAGATGTTTATGATATGTGAGCAGAAGAGGCAAGGCGTAGGAAAGGGAAACAGGTAGTTGAGGAGTAAGACGATTGTGATTGGAAGTGAGTGCAGAATAGTAAGCTAGTACCAGGCAAGTGTTCTGAACTTTCTCGAGATATTGTAGTACTTGATAATCCTGTGATATTGCAAGTGCTTTGAAGCACATAAACCTAAACCCTGATTCCAGTTATTGATCTTGAGCCATAAACCTTATTCTTTCTAGACCATTGATTGTTGTATACCCAAACACGAACCACGAATCTACGATACTACTCCACAAATACATACAAACTAAATACCAAACGCTGAATTGAATTACTTATATACTCAATCCATGATATCTTATGCTTTGAAAGACCAAATCCTTGAAACCCTGAAACATTGATTCCTTTGTTATCCAATTCTTTCATTACCCATCATCCAAGCTTTGAAATTACTTTATTGATCCTTACAAGGATTGAAACCCTTTCATTGTTAAACACTCATTGTTGTTAATGATTCTGGTTATTGTTTATTATTGCTTATTCAGTTGTTATGTTAGAATTGGATTGTTTTTATAAAATTGTGGACCAGATTCATGGTCAGACCATATAATGGTCAAGTTAGGCCAATGTGTGCCTTGGATCCAGTAGTTAGAGCAATGCTGTGTGCTTTGCTCGGGGTTAGTGCGTGACTGATCAGCAGCCTAACCTTGGTTTTTAAATTAAAAGTATAATATCCAATTCTAAATCTTAATCCATTATTCACTTGATATCATAATCATGTTCACCTGATGATCATTATTCTCAGTTTTGTTATTGTGACTTGCTGAGCTAGTTAGCTCATTTGTGCGATGTTGTTTATATTCTTTCCAGCTAAAAAGGAACCAGTTGGTAACGAGGATCCCCAGTCCAGCGCGAGAACTAGGGGTTCAGGTTGAGAAAGCTGAGCTAGTAGGCTTCTTTTAGAATAATTTAAGTCTGTAAAAGTTTGTAATAAAGTTTAATACTCAGTTTGAGTTTGAATGGTTGGGATTTGAACGATATGTAATATAAGTAGATGTGTGGCTTGTGTGCATACTTTAACCTGTTGCGATCCGTGGTAGTTGGTAAATAGGGTCACTACATATTATTGTTATTTTTATTATTGTTATAAGCAAGTTATAAATAAGGTATGTGTATGTGTCTGTGGACCCCAAACTTCTGACCCGGGTTTGGAGGGCGCCATAGGTTTGGTATCAGAGCTACATGATTATAAGTCACTGACATAAGCCTAGGTTGACGGGAATGGGTAGAGGGTTAGGATTAGAAGTAAGGAATAAAAAGATAGAACGTTGAGAGGTTGAGTGCTTCGGTATATCAGGTATTAGTGTAATTCGTGTTATGAGTTGAGATTCTGATATTGCGATATGATTTCAGATAGCAGTGATGGCCGACTCTTTTATTCCCGTATCAGCTGATCACTCAGAGCCTTCAGTTGGAATGCCGTCTTCGGATCCACGTCCTGTTGTTCCACCAGCGTTGGCTATACTACCTCCACCTGTATTGCAGCCCGTACCATTGCAGGCTATTCCACCTCCAGGCATGAGGCCACCTGTCAGAGGACCCCCACCTACTGATTCAGGCTTTACTAGTCATTTAGTCACAGGAGTACCTTTCCAGTTTTCTTTCTATCCTGTCCCATATCATCAGTTTGAGGCTTGCCTTATGGAGCAGCGATTCCTACAGGGTCGGATCCAGGAGTTATTGCATATCATGCGTACCAGAGAGATGGGGAGTGGTGAGAGGCGACTTAGGGAGAGGCTCTAGGCATTTCGTAGAGCAGCTGCTGTGAGGATTGCTGAGGCTACACATGAGGACATTACTCATGATTTCTTAGTGGAGTGGGCTAAGTGGGTTCTAGAGGAGCTTGAGAAGATTGGAGGTCCAGATTTTCCATGAGCCAGAGATTTAGGGATGGAGATGCTGAGCCGTGTTGTGATGGTTATATAGTATGTACAGTAGTGTGTAGTGTGTATCATTAAACTTTGGAGTTGTATTTATAGACTAGCTATGCTGAATAGTGAGTAGGTTGTTGTACCCTTTTGCTTTTACTTCCGAAGCGTCTTCACGCTTGTACTACCCAAAACTTTTGATCTATATATATTAGTACCTTTTTCCTTTCCAGCACTGTCATTTATTTTATTGCACCTGTTTTACCTTACCTTATCTATTGCACCAGTTATACCCCTGTGATACCTTGTATCCTGTTTTCCATGACTGTTTATATTCTGTAAAGAAGCATGCAATTTACTTAGTTACAACTGTTTTCAAAAAGAGATACCTCTGTTTTACAAAACTTTTCTTTTATACAAAGATTTGATTCAAAAGCTGAATAAGTTGTTTGATTCTTTACAGAAAATGCCTCCCAGAAGAAATACCCGCACCAACACCCAGAATGAAGGAACCAACAACAATAACAACCAAGATGATACAAACCCAAATGTGAACCTAGGACCCATAGACCCAGCAATAGCCCAAATTCTTCAAATCTTGGCCCAACAAACAGTTCACCTGGCACAACAACAACAAAGACAGACCAACCCCCAGATAACTTTTAAAACTTTTCAGGCAGTAAACCCACCAGAATTCAAGGGTTCCTTAGAGCCAATTGAAGCAAATGTGTGGTTAAAGGAAATAGAGAAGGCATTTGCCTTAGTGAAAGTAAAGGAGGAACAGAAGGTTGAGTTTGCAAGTTACTATCTGAAGAATGAAGCCACCTATTGGTGGGAGATGGTAAAGACATTGGAAGGTACAGATGTTATTACTTGGGAAAGGTTTAAGGAATTGTTTTTAGAAAAGTATTTTTCTCAGTTTGTTCAGGATCAAATGGAGCTAAAGTTTTTAGAATTAAAGCAAGGGAACATGTCGGTAACAGATTATGAGGGTAAATTTGAGGAATTGTCAAGGTATGTACCGTCGTATGTGTGACAGAAAGAAGGCTAAAAGATTCCAGCAAGGTTTGAAACCCTGGATCAGAGGGAAGGTAGCCATTTTTGAATTGGATACCTATGCAGGAGTAGTACAAAAGGCTATGATCGCAGAGACAGAGAGTGAGATGTTCCAAAAGGAGAAAGAAAGCAAGAAAAGGAAGGTTGAGGGAAGTGAGGGTCAGTCACAGCCAGGGAAGTTTCCAAATTTTAAGAAGGGCAAGTTTCAGCCAGGGAGAAATTTTAATTTCAGAAAACAGAATGCAGGAGACGGAGGCCAGAGCAACCGTCCAGTTAATACAAATCAGCCAAATCAGTGGAGACTAACTTTTCCAGATTGTCAAGTATGTGGAAAAAAGCATGGATGAGTTTGTAATAAGTTGAATGTGGTATGTTTTAAATGCAACCAGAAAGGGCACTATTCGAGGGAGTGCCGAAATCAGTCAGCAAGAGAACCAGCAAGTAAGGATCAGCCTATCCGGAATCCAGAAGTAAAGGTTCCAGCCATTGGATGTACGTGCTTTAAATATGGAAAGCCAGGACATATGGCCAGGGATTGCAAGACATCAGCTCCAATCAGTAATGCATTAAGGATTATGGGATCTACCCCAACAGTGAATGAGACTCCAAGGGCTAGAGTTTTTGACATGTCGGTGAAGGATGCGATCCAAGATACGAATGTTATGGCAGGTACGCTTAATGTGAATTCTTTATGTGCCAAAGTGTTAATAGATTCGGGAGCAACTCGATCGTTTGTTTCACAAGATTTTGTTAGTAAGTTAAATTGTCCAGTTGAGTGTTTAAATGAAATAATGACTGTGGAATTAGCAAATCAAGAACGTGTATCTGTTAATCAAGTTTGTGGGAATTGTGAGATTGAGATTTCTGGTAGTAAGTTTTGTGTAGATTTGATACCATTTAAGTTAGGAGAATTTGACGTTATATTAGGGATGGATTGGTTATCTAAGCACGATGCCCAGATAGATTATCGAAATAAGAAGGTAATGGTGAAGACACCTGACGAAAGGATAATAACGTTCAAGGGTCAAAAACAAGTAAAGAAGTTTTTAACGATGATTCAAGCCAAGAAGTTACTACGACAAGGATGTGAGCATTTTATGGCATATGTGATTGACAGAAGTCAAGAACCAACAAAACTTGAAGATATTCAAGTTATGAATGAATTTCCAGACGTATTTCCCGACGAGTTACCAGGACTTCCTTTAGATAGAGAAATTGAATTTGCGATCGACTTAGCACCTGGAACAGAACCAGTATCCAAGGACCCGTACAGAATGATGCCTGTTGAGATGAAAGAGCTAGCGAAGCAATTACAAGAGCTGTTAGAGAAAGGAGTAATCAGACCCAGTGTATCCCCGTGGGGAGCCCCGGTATTATTTGTCAAGAAGAAAGATGGAAGCATGAGACTGTGTATTGACTATAGGGAGCTCAACAAGCTGACAATCAGGAACAAGTATCTGTTACCCATAATTGACGATCTGTTCGACCAGTTGAAGGGAGCCAAGTATTTCTCCAAAATTGATTTAAGATCAGGATATCATCAACTAAAGATCAAGCCAGAAGATATACCAAAGACAGTTTTCAGAACAAGGTATGGACATTACGAGTTTTTAGTGATGTCTATTGGATTGACCAATGCCCCGGCAGCATTTATGGACCTGATGAACAGAATTTTCAAGGAGTATTTGGATAAGTTTGTTATTGTGTTTATAGATGATATTTTAATCTATTCAAAGACGGAAGAGGATCATGCAGAACATGTGAGAACGGCTTTGGAGATTTTAAGGAAAAAGAAGTTATATGCTAAATTCTCGAAGTGTGAGTTTTGGCTACAGGAAGTTTAGTTCTTAGGGCACATAGTTAGTAATAAAGGGATCAAAGTGGCCCGGCAAAGATCGAGGCAATTACGAATTGGGAGAGACCGAAAACACCCACCGAGGTAAGAAGTTTCTTAGGATTGGCGGGATATTATCGTCGATTTGTTCAAAATTTCTCGAGGATTGCCACACCATTAACAAAGCTTACATGAAAGAATGAGAAGTCTATATGGAACGACAAATGCGAGGAAAGTTTTCAGGAGTTGAAGCGACGATTGATCACGACACCTGTTTTGTCACTTCCAGATGATCAAGGGAATTTCGTAATTTATAGTGATGCTTCTCACAAAGGATTAGGATGTATTCTAATGTAGCACGAAAAGGTGATTGCGTATGCGTCAAGGCAATTAAAACCACACGAACAGAAGTATCCTACTCATGATTTGGAGCTAGCAGCCATAGTTTTCGCTTTGAAGATTTGGAGACATTATTTGTATGGAGAAAAGTGCGAGATTTTCACGGATCACAAAAGCTTAAAGTACATATTCACACAGAAGGAACTTAATATGAGACAAAGGAGATGGTTAGAGTTGATCAAAGACTATGATTGCTCGATTAATTATCATCCCGATAAAGTGAACGTAGTAGCAAACACATTGAGTCGGAAGGAAAGGTTGAATGTGTTATCAGTACCTGAAGACATATATAAGGAATTTCAGAAATTGGAATTGGAGATTAGAGTTTGCAAGCCTGAGGAAGTAAAAGTGTACAGTATGATTTTCCAACCGGAATTATTAGAGAAAATAAAAAAATGTCAGGAAGATATAATGGATCAAGATATAAATCGTTTGGTAGGGGAAGAGTTATGCACACAGAAGGATGATCAAGGTATTCTGAGGTTTTCCTCTAGAATTTGGATTCCACCAGTGACGGAGCTGAAAAATGAAATTTTACAAGAGGCACATAATTCAAGGTATTCCATCCATCCAGGGAGTACCAAAATGTACAAAGATTTAAAGAAGAATTATTGGTGGCCAGACATGAAGAGGGAAATCGCGGAATGAATTAGCAAATGTTATACCTGTCAGAGAGTTAAAGCAGAACATCAGAGACCAAGTGGATTGTTACAGCCATTGGAGATTCCAGAGTGGAAATGGGAACATATTGCCATGGATTTCATAGTTGGATTACCAAGGACAAGGGCTAATCATGATGCCATTTGGGTTATAGTAGATAGACTTACCAAGTCAGCTCATTTTCTGCCTATAAATGAAAGATTTTCGTTCGACAAGTTGGTCCATATGTACCTGAAGGAAATTGTAGTTCGTCATGGAGTTCCTGTGTCTATTGTATCTGATCGAGATCCAAGGTTTAATTCAAGATTTTGGAAAAGTTTTCAAGAATGTTTGGGAACAAGACTGAATATGAGTACGGCCTATCACCCCCAGACGGATGGCCAAAGTGAAAGAACGATCCAGACAATCGAGGACATGTTACGTGTTTGTGCTATTGATTTCAAAGGAAGTTGGGACGAACATTTACCTCTGGTAGAGTTTGCTTACAACAACAGTTATCATACCAGCATTGGGATGCCACCCTATGAAGCCCTTTATGGACGCAAATGTAGATCTCCAATATATTGGGACGAAGTAGGAGAACGCAAGATACTTGGACCTGAACTGGTACAACAGACAAAGGAAATTGTTGAAATTATCCAGAAGAGATTGATAGCCGCACAAGATCGTTAGAGGAAATATGCAGATCAGTCAAGAAAAGACATGGAATTTGAAGAAGGAAGCTTGGTATTACTAAAAGTATCACCATGAAAAGGACTAACGAGGTTTGGAAAGAAAGGAAAGCTAAGCCCAAGATATGTCGGACCTTTTGAGATTTTAAAGCGCGTTGGCAAAGTAGCTTATGAGTTGGCGTTACCCCCGCACATGGAGCACATTCATAATATTTTTCACGTATCGATGCTCAAGAAATATAATCCAGACTCCAGGCATGTTATAGAATATGAGCCAATAGAGCTTCAGGCAGATTTGTCATATGTAGAGAGTCCGATAGAGATTCTAGAGGAGAGAGAGAAAGTATTGAGAAATAAAGTGGTAAAGTTAGTAAGAATATTGTGGAGAAACCCAAAGGTTGAAGAGTCAACCTGGGAATTAGAAAGTGATATGAGAGAAAAGTACCCTAATTTGTTTTCTTAGGAGATTTTGAGGACAGAAACCTTTTAAGGGGGGAAGGATGTAATATCCGGGATATATCGTGTAATTATTTTTCTATTAAATAATTATTGTATGTGTTCAGTATCTATTCTGTGAGTTAATTTTTAAATGTTATCTGTATTTGAATATTCAAAAATATTATTAATTGAGTATTTTAATTTTTATATATCCAAAATAAAATATAGATAATTGTCATATCTTCCTAATTATTTTTATGTTGATTTATGGATTTATAAGGATCATATGAAATTTATAAATTTTTTTTCTGAGTATTTAAAATCTATTTTACAAAAACGGGAACCAATCGACGTCATCCGTTATTATGTTTTTGGAACCCGAAACTCTTCCGAGAACTCCTTCCTAACCCAATTATAATATTCCGAGCATATTCCATGTTTCGACTTTTTCGATCCGGCGTACGGTTTGTTCTGTGTGGGTCCCAGCGCAACATTTTCGATACAATATTCGTTTCGGTAAATCAATTAAACCCGTATTTTCGATAAACGGGAGATTTTTATTAAACTATCCCAATTATCACTTCGTAGTACGTGTAACCAGGCGCTGAGACCAAGACCGCAGTACAAATTGTACTGATTTGGATAATTATCCCGAAAACCGATACCGTTTGGATCAGTTTTTATAAAATAAATGTACCGTTTTATATCCGGAATGATCCAACGGGATACTAATTTCCCGTAATTATAAATACCCTTTTTCCGTATTTTATTTCGTATCAAAATCATTTGCAGATAGTTAATTTTATAATTTTCAGAGAAAAACCTTAATTACATAAACTGTTCTAAGAATCAAACAGCAAAACGAAGGCGTTACCAATCTCTGTTTTCAAAGCTTGAGTAACCAAAACGAAGGATTTGAAGTGTTCTATCAAATTCTGAGCTTTGTTTCACTGCAGAATCAAAGGTTTATTTTCTGGAAATTTATTTATTTTCGAATTAAATTTATTAAAAATATGAATTTTTGTTCGGATGATTGTTTGTATGATTTGATGACTGCATGTTGTAGAGCTTGTTTTTCTGATGATTTTCATATGTCATACGTCTGATTTGGAGTTCAATAACATGCTCAAAAGTGGGTTTAATTTTCGAATTTCAAAATTAGGGTTTATAACCCGTATGAATGTTTTCAATTGAAATTTGGGGGTTTTTGATTTAGGGGTTATTAGCTGTTGATTTATAGTGGGTTGTGTTCCTTATGAAATTTGCAATCGATTGGTATATAGCTCGTTAACAGAGGATGTCTGAATCGAAGGGAGTTGTGTTTTTAAAATTCACGATGTTCGCCGGAAACCGGCGATGTTCTTGGCAAATTTCCGGCCAAGTCTGGGGTTATTGATGAATTTTGATTGCAGATATAGATTCCTGGTGTTGTGTAGTATTGATCTGGAGCTTGTGGTGGTGGGAGGATGCTGGAGTCGAGTTCTCCGGTCACCCCCGACATTTTCCGGCGACTGGAACTGCAAATTTGCAGTTTGGTCCCTGTACTTTTGAAAACGATGAAATTTGGTCCCCCAGGTTTCCAGACTTTGCAAAAATTAGATTCCTGTTTTAAAAATGTTTAAAAATCATATTTCCTATTTATTTTTATTATAAAAATTCATTTTTAATTTCTGAAAATTCTAAAAATTAGTATTTTAATTCCGAAAATTATTTTTAATTCAGAAATAAATCTGAATTAATTAGTCAATTAATTTCAGTTAATTTTAATCGATTAATTGGTCAATTAATTTGGAAATTAATTGATTAATTGATTTAATTAATTATTAATTGATTTAATTAATTATTTAATTAGATATAATTACTTAAAAATGATTTAAAAATTCCGAAAAATAATTTCGAGCTTTAAAATATTATTCTAAATTATTTCCAAGGCTCGATAATTAGTATAAAATTGTTTCGGAGCCAGAATTGGCCAACCGAACCCTGTTTATTAACACGAAATTGATCCAACGACCCGTTTTAATTCCGAAAAATGTTTTAAAAATCATTTTAAATACCCGAAAGCCTATGTATGACCCGAGACTTCTTTATAAATAATATATCATTGAGTACGTGATGTATTATGTGCTATATGTGACTTGTTAATTAACTATCAGTTTATATATTCGGTATTTAGTTGATTATTACATAACTTTTAATTTGTTAATCGGATTTTGGTAAAACGAAGGGTAGACAGAAGTATGTGTTGAATAGAACTCTATGAGTCAATTATTGATAGATGTTTATGATATGTGAGCAGAAGAGGCAAGGCGTAGGAAAGGGAAACAGGTAGTTGAGGAGTAAGACAATTGTGATTGGAAGTGAGTGAGGAATAGTAAGCTAGTACCAGGCAAGTGTTCTAAACTTTCTCGAGATATTGTAGTACTTGATAATCCTGTGATATTGCAAGTGCTTTGAAGAACATAAACCTAAACCCTGATTCCAGTTATTGATCTTGAGCCATGAACCTTATTCTTTCTAGACCATTGATTGTTGTATACCCAAACACGAACCACGAATCTACGATACTACTCCACAAATATATACATACTAAATACCAAACGCTGAATTGAATTACTTATATACTCAATCCATGATATCTTATGCTTTGAAAGACCAAATCCTTAAAACCCTGAAACATTGATTCCTTTTTTATCTAATTCTTTCATTACCCAGCATTTAAGCTTTGAAATTACTTTATTGATCCTTACAAGGATTGAAACCCTTTCATTGTTAAACACTCATTGTTGTTAATGATTATGGTTATTGTTTATTATTGCTTATTCAGTTATTATGTTAGAATTGGATTATTTTTATAAAATTGTGGACCAGATTCATGGTCAGACCATATAATGGTCAAGTTAGGCCAATGTGTGCCTTGGATCCAGTAGTTAGAGCAATGCTGTGTGCTTTGCTCTGGGTTAGTGCGTGACTGATCAGCAGCCTAACCTTGGTTTTTAAATTAAAAGTATAATATCCAATTCTAAATCATAATCCATTATTCACTTGATATCATAATCATGTTCACCTGATGATTATTATTCTCAGTTTTGTCATTGTGACTTGCTGAGCTAGTTAGCTCATTTGTGCGATGTTGTTTATATTCTTTCCAGCTAAAAAGGAACCAGTTGGTAATGAGGATCCCCAGTCCAGCGCGAGAGCTAGGGGTTCAGGTTGAGAAAGCTGAGCTAGTAGGCTTCTTTTGGAATAATTTAAGTCTGTAAAAGTTTGTAATAAAGTTTAATACTCAGTTTGAGTTTGAATGGTTGGGATTTGAACGATATGTAATATAAGTAGATGTGTGGCTTGTGTGCATACTTTAACCTGTTGCGATCTGTGGTAGTTGGTAAATCGGGTCACTGCTTATTATTGTTATTTTTATTATTATTATAAGCTGGTTATAAATAAGGTATGTGTATGTGTGTGGACCCCAAACTTCTGACCCGGGTTTAGAGGGCGCCACACCAATGGATAAGAAAGATGCTACCTTGTTTGGACCATCGCTCAAGCAAGATCACTAATACCATTCAATTGAGAAAATCTTCCATCTTCTTTCACATTATCAATATATATGATAAGTTCATGCTCCAATGCCATCCTCTTCATAGAACTAAAATCACTAGGATAAAAATCAACTAACCTCATCAACTGCAATGAGTCAAATACAACAAATGAGTCACGTGGATCTAAAAAAGCCATGCAAATGAGCAACTTGGAGTTCACCTCATTAAAATGATCATCAAACTCTGCAAGTTAAATTTCCACAACAAAATTAAAACAGTCAAAACAATAATAATGTTCATATATGATTCCTGTTTTTTGTCGTCTATCTTTTGGATTTATATAAGGCTCTGTCATATCCAACTTTTCAATGCCATACTTGTCACAAAAAAGAGAATATATTCTCTCGAAGAGGAACCCATCCATCAATTCTAAACTTCTGCAATTGTCGCTTAGTTGATTTCACCAATGAAATAGCATTCAAGATATCTTGGTCTTTTATTTATAAAGCTTAAGTTAAAGATTCAGTGATCCCAGAGATATGTAACATCAAATGCAATATCAAATGACATGACATATATTTGAAGACCATTTGCTTGACACTTTTCACATCTTTTTCACCTTCATTTTCAACATAGCTAAGAACATCAAGAATATCCTGAAATAAATCAACCAAACGCATAAGTGATCTATAATGAGAACTCCAACGTGTTTCCCCAGCTCTAATGAGAGATAGCTCCTGATTTAATCCACTCCCAGTTTCTCTTTCACCACACCCTATCTTTTTTAACAATTTTTCACTTGACTATCTCAGATCATATCTGTACGTTTACAAGAACCACCAACCACATTAATTAAAAGGGATACCATGTCAAAGAAATCTCCTACTCCAAAGTGTTTTTTTGCAATAACCACAATAACTAACTGAAGTTGATGAGAAAAATAATGTACATAATAAGTCGAGATATTTTCTCTTATGATTAAAGTCTTTAACTCGTTAAATTCCCTACGCATATTGCTTGCACCATCATAAACCCACCCACTAATTCTTTTCAAGCTCAAACCAAATCCAGTAAGTAAAGAATCAATCCCTGATTTGAGAGTCAAAGCAGATGTCTCCTTTATATGAACAAGAGCAACAAATCTCTCCTTTATAACCAATCCACGTGTAGAATCAACATATCTGAAAACAACATCCTTTTGTTCCTTCTTGAAAACATCATTAGACTCGTCAACTAGCAAATCAAATACATAATCACCAATCTCAGAAATAATAGATTTAAGAATTTTTTGTGTAAAACAATGACAAATATCTTTTTGAATCTTAGGAGACACTATTAAAGCGTCTTGGTTCACCTCCAATCATCTTTCTTGGATATGTAAACCCCTCCGATTTACAAGACCCTCTAAGTATATATGTCTGTCTAATTTCATCTCTTTGGCTTGGATGATAGTCTAAAGTTCTTTTTCTATCATGTGGATCCGAAGGAAGTTCGTTCAAATTAATTAATTTAGGTATCGAAGGAGTTGAACTATATTGTGACACATTGACATTTTTTCTCGAGGATGCATTGGTAACTGGTTCAACATTATCGATATTTGACGGTTCCTTTGTTGAGGGTGATTTCCTTTTAAAATATCTTTCCATTTTTTTTAAATCTGTCAAACAAACTTACTAATTTGAATTGATCAATTAACTAATTAAAGAATGTAATTATTAGACAATAATTTTATATTTATAACAGCTCTTTAAAAAATCTATGCTACCGTCTATTGCCTAATTGGCCGTAAACAAAATCAATAACAAGCAAAAACTTAGCAGTATACTAACCAACAATAAAGCATAGACATCACATATTTGATTAAAAAAGAAAGAAAAAAACATAATTCAAAAATTGCTTACTTGTCAAAATTCAAGAACGTAACAAGACCGCACGATCAAAGGATATTTGAAGAAGGGGCTGGACTTTCAATTTTTAAGATTTGATGAAGAAGGAGACATAGTCCAAGAGAGGCAAAGAGCTCCGATTGGGATTTGTGAGCACCAGAGGAAGTCGGGAGACGAGTTATCTACATTGTTCATTTTAGTTTTTTTTTCTTCCTAATTCACGTTGCTGACTTGCTGCTCTAAAAGGTTTGAATAATTCTTTTTATTTGTTGGGCCTATCCCTACCGGACTTCTAAATATCTATGATTTCTTAGTTAATTTTCAAGTGGGGTCCTGGACTGAATTATGTATTAATAGTGGGCTTAGCTGGCAGGCCCAGTGGGTTCTAGGGAGCCTGTATATTGCACAAGCCATGGGTCTGCACCTGGGGACATGCCATAAGACAGACTCTTTGTTGATTTATAACAATCAAGTACAACGACCAACTTTTGAGCGTTAATAATAAAGAGATCATTTCAGTGTTATGTATGGCATATGATGCACTTTTTGTTGTTTTATTAAGACCATTAAATAATGATCGACAGTTGGTCGTAAATATGAAAAATGACATTGATTGATCTAGTCGGCGTTCTTGTCAGAAATCTAAAGGACAAATGCCAGTACCGATTGTATTTTACCGATCGATTTATAAAGAATACAGTCGGAAATTCTTTTGCATTCGGTCATAAATAACATTCGTGGTCAGTTCATGTAATATCCAGGGATTTCGCGATTTGTATTCTCGAATATTATATATGAATGTGTGGTTTTGTATAAAATTAGAAAATAATATATATATAATTTTATATTTTCATATGGTGTGCTACTAATTGTTATTGACTTGGAGTTAGTGAGCAAGGAATTGAAAAATGATAAGTTATGAGAATTAAAAGAGAAATTAGTGATTTATGATTTTACGGGTATATATGCGAGTACATGATTAAGTGACCTGTATGTGTTGATACGATTAAATGAATAAAGTGAAGATGTGACCGATAAAAGATATCAGATTTTTGTAAATATAACGAAAATGGAAAAGTGAGAATATTTATGATCTAATATGAAAATTAAATGGAAGCATGAAGCTTTTTTTATTGAGAAATATGTGATTATGTGAAGTTTGACTCAGTTGTGTTAGAGAATTATTTATCTTATCAATTGATGAGTTGTATTATTTTGTGTTTGCTTTTAAAAGTCATTTTATGGAAGATTTATTTTCATAAATATTGGAATTATCTCTAAAATTATTTTAATGGATTTATAACCTCAATAATTATTTATAGAGATTTATAAAATTTAGAAAGTAATATTTCGTCAATTATTTATCCCTAAATAATTTTCTGATTGTATTTAAGTTCGAATTTAAAATTAAATTAGAGGATATTTAAAAAATTATGAAACTTATATTTTATTAGTATTTGAATATTTCGAGAATTTTTTCGGGTTATATTTACCCGCACATTTGTTCGTTAGATCGTAAAATGTGGGTCTGATGCACAATTCAAAAATGTTTTAGAAATTATGAAAATGTTATTTTATTAGTTTTTAAATATTCCGAGAATTTTAAAAGTATTTTGGTAATTTTTCGAGTCAGTTTTACTCGCAACTTGGTTCGTTAAACTGCGAAATGCGGGTCAAAATGCGGGCTTGTAGTCAGAATCCGGGACACGTGTCTATTCATTTGATACATGTAGAATTTTTACAAAACCACTATACACGTGTCTTGTGCAACAGTTAAAGAGAAAAATAAAATAAAATAAAATAAAAACATAATACACACGCACACCCCTATAACACTCAATCTCTCGAATATCTCTCAAATTCTCGCGTCTCTCTCTCGATTTATTTTACTCTTTAACCCTCTCGATCCTCTCTCCCTCCTCCCAGTTCTTCTCTCTGTTACAGGTGAGTTTTCCGGCTGCCGTTTTGATTTTTCCGGCCTCCGTTCCTTGCCTCGGTTCTGTTTTGTTTAATTGGTATATATATATATATATATATATGCGTTTATGTGTGTATGTATCAGTTGGATGGAAGGTGTTGTTGCATGTGTTGTGTGCCTCTATTTTCATCCGGTTCCTGTGGCCGCCTGGTTTCTTTGCCTTTTCCCGGCCGCGCGTGGGCACGTGGACCGGAGTGATGTGATTATAATATTTTATATTTATTTTCTGAAATTACTCGATATTTGTGAAATAAAAGAAAATTATTATTTTATTATCGGTAGCATTCGTATTGGAAACCCGAATTAATCGAGCACCGACGAATTTTTCCGCCGTCAGCGATGAGTTTCGGCGAGTCGACGGTGGACTATGATGATTATTTCTGAGTCATACAATTATAAAAATACTATTTAGATCATAACATTATTTTCAAAACGTAAACTAGTCAGTTTTGGTTATTTAAGTGGTAGTGATTGTCAGATTGTGAATTGCTTTTGGTGATTGTCAGATTGTGAATTGCTTTTGGTGATTGTTTGCGTCGATATGATATCGACTGGTAGTCCAATAAATAGAGGAAACGTTGTCCGATTTCCGAGAAATTAGTTTCAGAGATACGGGAACTGTTGTGCAAGACATGCCTGTATCATAACAAGACTAAGTTAAATTGACAACCTAAGAATTAGTTGTTTGATAATCTAAATTTGTATTTGTATTGTATTACTTTAGTCTGTAAAAATGTGAAAGATTAGAGTAGAATATTTTTCTGTAACAGTCTCAAGACTAAGAATAAACTCTGGAGGAAGATCAAGAAGATCATGCCTCAGAGAAATTGTGAAGAAGCTTGGAGTTGAATAAATATGTTTTAGGAAAAATATTCTAAGTCAAGATATCTACAAGTCACCAGATCAAGTCATATAGAGAAGTCATTCGAGAACTCCAGAATGACTTATCAAGAAGTCCAAGATAGCTTAGAGAAGTCTCAGAGATATCGACAATCCAAATGAAGATGCGAAGATTGGAGATATCGACAAGTCAAAGTTTCATTAGAGATCTCAGAGATATCGACAAGTCAAGATTCATATATAGATATTTGAGATATCGACAAGTTATTTCTACACTAGAGAATTCAGAGATATCGACAAGCCAAAATGAAGACATGAAGATTGGAGATATCGACAAGTCAAAGTATCACTAGAGATCTCAGAGATATTTACAAGTTAAAACTTTATATAGAGATCTCTGAGATATCGACAAGTCAATTCTACATGCAGAAATTTGGAGACCTCGACAAGCCAAGTTCACTTATGAAGATTCAAGAGACCTCGAAAAGTTAAAGACACTTATAGAGAACTATGAGATCTCGATAAGCCATTATACTTATCGAGATGTCAGTTCTCTATACAACAAACTGAAGATCTCCAATGAAGCTCAAGTACAGAATGCAGAAAAGTTAGAGATCCAAGATTATCATTCAACAAACGATCTAATTAGTTAGATTGACAAGTCTACAAAAGCAGTTTGAAGAGTGCAAGATCAAAGGCCAAGATTAACTAAGTGTCACAATTCAACAGGATATGTAGAGATTTGCTAGGCCAGAAATGGAAAGCTTTAGAGATAACTTAAAGTAGGGTTTAGTACATTTCTTTGCATATTGTGTAAACCGGTGTTTTACTAATCTATAAAGTAAAGACTGGTCCTTTGCTTTTAATTGTATCAAACAGATCTAGTTTTTCTTGCAACTCTCAAGAAAAAAGTTGAGTTCTTAACATACAAAGAACCCAGAATTTGTAGCAAAACACTAGCTTGATTTTTATATAAATTAAATAAGTTTTAAAATATTGTGTGTACTGTCTTTATTTCAGTTAGCATAAAATTGTTACATTTCTTATCTGCTTTGATCACTAAGTTAAAGAAAATCAAAAAACCTTTAAAATTGTCTAAAACACATTCACCCCCATCTGTGTTGTATTCATAACCTAACATGAACGTATCCTGTAATTATCGGGAATATCAATTGAATATATAATTATATATTAATAAATATTTTACAAAAATTACTTTCGTATCGTGGTGAGATATTTTGCAAAAAGAGTTTGATGACCCTATTTTCTGTAATGACGGTTATACGTATTTCTGAAAATAATTATCAAACTGAATTTTAAAGTATGTGAACCCTATCTGTTGTGTATGTTGAGATAGTATGTATAAATATGAGTCAGGATTGATATCGTATGGTAGAATAGTTTTAGACGTTCAAGGTGAATGACGATTGACTATAAAGATACTAAAATAGTGTCTTTATGCGTGTAGATTCGGAAAGTAAGAACGTTCGATTTAGGAAAGGAAAGGTCCCACTAGGTGACATGAAAATAGGTTCTATGGACAAAAAAAGAAACGAATAAGGCAAGTAACATTTTAACCCTTGCCTCTTATGTTGTGAATCTATGTTATTATTGAATACCTACTGTCACCCTTTAATTAGCCTTGTATAATATTGATGTAGTATGTTTCTTTCCCTCCTTTTGGATTATTATACCTTATTTCTATTGCAAATTATTTCAAGTTGATAATACATTTGATTCTCTAAATGATGATTATTTTGGTATACCCTACCTTTGCAATATGACAAAGTTTTTTGAATTGAAATTAAGAATGATTTTAGACTTGAAAGAGTCTCAATGATTTCAAAGGTATGGTAAAGATTTTAAAATGAAGAGCATTTTGGAAATGAAGGATTTATATTCATTGATTTTTAAGGATTTCCAATAATTAAAAGTGTATGTGGCCGAGTGACGCCGGTCCATTATGAAGACCAGTGAGGGCTAACATACTATGAAGACAAGTGAGGGCTGGCATTTGAAAAGCTGAATATATAGCCTTATGGGTACCCTATTCACGTCCAGAGGGGATGTAAAGTCCAGTATGGGGATTGTATGAGGCTGATCACCCTAGTCCAGAGCGTCATGCACTCCAGTTGAGTAAAAATGTTTTATGTAAAGCAGTGTTCAAATGATTGAACCATTTTCTTGGAAATAAAATAATTTTATGAATGAAATAAAAGTGTTGATGAAAAGAACTATTTTGAAAAGTATTGTTTTAATAAAGGAAAGTTTTATGAAAGTTTTGAGAAATGATATGTTTTTATAAAGTAATGGTTGTAGAACGAATACCTTGTAATGAGCCCCATCTTGAAATCTTTTTTAAGACCCTTGTAACCTTGTCCCTTATCTTATTCCATCAAATAGTTTAGCCTTTTTGTTTAACTTAGTTACTTGCTTAGCTTTTGTAGCTCACTTTGTTATTAATCTAACCATGACAGTTAAGTATGAGAAAGATGGTCAGGCTTAGGCACAACTGTTAAGAATATCTATAGTGGTCCTCTCCGTACTGTTATAATTGCTATACCAGCTCAGGTATGGGACACACATGAATAATAGTTGGGAGTTAGCTATGTTGAATTAGATCACTACTATCAGTACCTTTGGGTTTGGTTTGTATAATTCCTAGTCGGAGTTATAACTATGATATTCAGTAAGGGTTTGTAATAATTTTTATTGTTCGTTAGTAGTTGTAACTTGTTTTATACCATAACTTGTTTAAGATCCTTGTGGTGTAAATGGGTTGAATAATTATATGCTGATAATGTTGTTAATTGTGAGAAGTGACTCCCCAATCTAGACCCCGGATTGGGAGGGCGTCACAGGTTGGTATCAGAGCCACATGTTATTGGTTCCTGAAATAATAATAGGTAGGAATTAAGAAAAGATTGTAAGGTCATATAAGAGAAAAAAAACTTTAAGTAAACCCATGTGGAGTTTGAATTGGGCTTGAGTTAAGATTATCAGATGCGATATTGATTATTAAGATATGATGTTGTTAAGATAGGTGCGAGGCGAATATATTGACACTATAGGTATATTGAGTACCCAGATCATATAGATACGATGAGTCGACGACTCGGTAGATATTGGGTGAACTACCCTGATATTCGTACAATTTTAAATGAAATTGAGATTAATCCTTTCGAGAATCTTGTACAAGGAGAGGTATATAAGTTTTAGTATGATTCGATTTAGGATTGTGTGGTAGGAAATAGCCATCAACCTGTAGCCAAGCGAGTTGATGGGAGAGCCAAACTTGTAAGTTCGAAAGACATCACTACTGTGAGAAGTTCTTGATATTATCAGCCATTTTTCAGGTGTGGCACAAGGAACGACATTTACCTTATTATGTATACTTAAAGTTAGTACGAAAATACGATCTTATCTACGGAGAGACCGCCAAATTGCGCCGATTGGTTGTAACTAAGATATCAAAGACGATGATGAGAATATCCAAAATAGTACCAGATGTCAGCATTAGAGTTAGAGCTACGAATAAGATAGTATGCAACGGTAAATGAAGTTTTATTGTCTAATAATAGCGATTTGGACCCAATAAGAGGTAGAAGATATACTGAAGTGAATTATGGATAGATTAATGGGTTGTTAGGGATTGGTAAGAACAACAACCAACTCATATAGTAATGATGACAATGTGTGTAATTTTTAAAATTTTAAAACAAGTTTTCGTAAAAGATTTTCTTAATAAATTCTAAAAGATCTTTAAACAAAATGAGTTATAAAATTTGGTTGTAAAATTACTACTTGAGTTTCTTGTCTGTTATAAGAATTAGATTACCTGGAAGAATAGTTGATCTAGACTCAGTATTGTTTGTTCAGAGGATCAAGTGGACCAGCTAATACGGGGAAGTTTATAATTTTCTCGGAAGAAGAGTGCAAACCTTGTTTAATAGTATCAATAATAGAATCAATGTGCGGAAACCTTATTTATCCAATTCATGAAACTATTAAAGTTTAAAATGATTCGTTGACCCAAAAGAAGACAGATGACTTTCTGAAGTTATTGTCTAACATGGAATCAAAATCTGTTACTCGAACGAGCCTTGAGGGTATACATAAGTGAAACGTGGATGACGACCAACAGTGTCATTCTTTCCTCTAATACGATAACGTATATTCTTCTTGATTCTTAAACATGCATGAGCTTCTTTCATTGATAAGTTATATGAGACAAGAAGGAAAGAAACTTATTATAGTCCTTTCAAAATCATTTCTCTTATCAGAATATTGCTTTCTGATTGAGACAAGCAGTGCTATAATGTGACGCTTTGTCGAAATGACGAAGAGTCTGGTAGGACACCACCTGATCATGTGCGGTATGCCATATCGTATAAAAGACTAGCCATCTTGAGTATAAATATGATTGTCTCATTCATATCTAAATCATTATTCATCATTTCTTCTTCAATTATGATTTATTGACTTATGGATCCTTCCGATTGTTTCGTCGCATTACTGTTCTTTACAAAGTTTTCCAATCAGAATAATATACACAAATTCCCTTCTTATGTGAGGTCTATTTTTGAGTGTTTTAAAAGAAGTGAAATAATTTCGTATAGTAGATGAAATTACGTGTTTAGTATAGATATAAATGTAAGTCAATAAATAGTGAACATTTATGAACAAAGAAGAATTATTATGCAGTTGACGTGGTTGTTACAAAGACATCAAACCAGAAATGGGTATCTGCTAGACATGGCTATTCTTGTTGCGGGGATTTCATCAGAATGTTATATTGTGTTAACGCGACACACTTCAAGTTAGAAGATTTTGGCATAAAATAGATGAGTTAGCGAACCATATTAAGTGAATGAACCGTAGAGATAAGAAATTAAAGCTGCGTACACCAGACAAGGCAAATGGACAACAAAAGCCAATGAAGGAATTCTTATTAATATCTCAGACAAACGATTAATATGTTAAAAAGGTGAAGCATACCTAAATCATGTGGAAGATCTTGACATACAGGTTTGAGAATCAAATTTTTTTTTAATTACAAATAAATTTTGAATGTGTTTTTCAAGAAATTATTAGGCTTTCCAACTCAAGTAAGTGAGTTATGGTGACTTTGACGCTCATAACTGAGCCAAGGATGAAGGCTCCGTACAGGAAAACATAAGTAGAGATAAAGAAATAGTGATTCAACTGCGAAATCTTTTAAGGAAGTAATGTTTTAAAATCAATTGAATTTTCACAAGATTATGATAATGTTTGTTGAGACCGTGTGCTGCTTATTAGAAGTTAAACAAGTTAACTAATGAGAATAAATACATATTGTCAAGAATAAATAATTTTGTTGATCAGTTGAAAGATGCAGTATAATTTCTTGAAAGTAATTACATGCAAGTATTAATGGTGGGAAATAGAATTAAAAGATATCTTTAAAACGAATTTATGAACATATATAAGTAATTTGAATTGTTAATTAGAAAGATTCGATTGGAAGATGTATGCTATGTTAGTTAGTAGTATATGTGGTTATCAACATGATATTATATGAAGTACGGTGAAATGATGAAGTTGGTGGGTGGTGGTGGATTGATATGGTTGTTGATTGTTTGGCCGATTGTTGCTGTCAGCTTGAGTCCGACTGGTAGTCCATAATATAAAGGAGATGATGCCCAAATTTTTGAAAAATACTCTGCTTTTAAAGATTGAAAGTATACTTCCGTGTGTTCTTGATATTCCTATTGATACTCCAAGTGAATGCGATCTCGGTCCTTGAAAGAGGTTGTTATAGCCAAATCGACTTTATATAATTGGTCTCTGATTTTGTTTAACTAGTCATCACTTGGTTCAATTGATCAATTAACAAAGTTAATTGGTTAATTTTACCAACTAATGGTCAGTTAGGTGGAAATTGATTCCAATTAGATTAAGTTAATTTATGATGTGATTTTCAGATCTGAAACCAAAGTAATCAGGAATTTGGAGGAAGTAAGGACACCAGTAGAATTCAGAAGTTTAGTGGAATTAGCATGATGTTATTGCAAGTGTGCGAGACTTTTTCTAGATGAATATGCCCTTTTGCAATAAAAATTTATTCGTACATGCAAGTGAGGAATATTTTTAAGAACGAAAGGTTCGATATAAAGCGGAGAGAAGTAAGAAAGAAATACAAAAGGAGAAAGAAGAAAGACGAGACTCGTAATTCCACCAATGTGGATATTATTAAACAATCAAAGAGATTTTATCATCTGCAATACTGTTTCCATGAAGAACTTAGGTGTATACCAATATAGAACGACAAGGTAATGAGAAGTACTCTGAAATACTAGAAAACTTGTGAATACAAGTATCTGATTTATGATAGAAGTTAGCAATAATAATAATATGTGAACTAAAGAAGGGGAGATATTAATTATGTAGGGAAGAAGGCATATAACTTGCACATACCCCAATAATTTGAAACATATCTTCAGTTCGAGGAAGTCAAATATGAGATATAGGATAGTTGGAGATGGCAGAGCATGTAAGAAAATGTTATATCTACTGAAGAATCAAAACCAGCGCCAAAGGTTAAACATGTTATTGTAACCGTTTCGGAAATGAATATAGCTCGTTAAGGGGCGATAGAGTAGAATCACTTGAGAACCAAAGCCGAAGAAAATGTTATTTGAATTATTATGGATAGGTTAACCACCTAATCATTCTCTTATTAATGAATACTTATTCGATAAGTAATTCGATATAGCGTAAAGGAGATTGGGGTACATTATCAGATTCAAGTATGGATTGTAACTAATCGATATTATTAGTTGACTTAAAATTTTGGCCGAGGTATTAAGAACATTGTTAACCGGGCTGAACCGGAATAGGATGTACCACTCATGAATGAACGAGCACCAGGTAAGGCAGAACTAAAAGATTATAATTTGGATAAACATCGAGAACTCGAGAGATTCGAGTTACTCCGAGGATATGATACAAGACATAGATGTAAAGGAAGATTTTCTAATAATATGATGTGAAGACAGGAATAAAAGTTATATATGGCTGGACGTCAGGGAAGAGCATTGCAATAAATTTTATATAGGGACTCTCTAGAACCAAAATAAATGATAATATGGGTTAGAATATGTGCGTGATGTCTCCAGGTTAGTATATTTTCTTCTAAATTGTAAAACATTTTCGCTCGACGAATATATTCGATTATAATTCAAGGAAATTACGGTATGATAATAAGTTTGTGCGTCAATCGTATTCAGTTGAGATTTTCTCTTTAATACTTAAATCTGGAGTAACTTCGGGAATGTTTAGAGACCAGATGTGTCATGGACTCAGTATGTCGTTTGAGAATGAATGAAAAGAGTGAGGGAGCGATTAAAGAGCTTCGAATGTATTTGGAAGCAGTTACAATTCAAGCTAGATTGATTAAACAAAGAATTACGTGGAAAATAAGGTTCAATAACTAGTAAATATTGAAAGCATTCATGAGCAAGTATCATTAAAATTAGAAAGAAAAGAAAGTTAATATGCATTATGTTGGTCCTTTTGAGATAATAAGATATGCAAGAAGACTGTGAGTGAGTTGGATATACCGCTACACGTATAGCAGGTTCATAGGGTGTTTATATGTGTATACCCAGGATGAGTAATTTAGCTCCATTATATCTAAAATGGAGACTTGAGTTAAGTTATATGAGCAACTGATAGAATATTATGTCAACAAGAGGCTGTTGAGTAATGATTGATATTGTGAGTTAAAGTTTATGTAAAAGTTGTAGGGTTGGAAGGTCAATCTGAGAAATTGTAAGTGAGATACTTAAAAAGTATCATAATCTATTCCTCAACGTGATTTTGAGGACAAAATCCTTTTAAGGGGGAAGGATGTAATATCCAGGGATTTCACGATTTGTATTCTCGAATCTTATATATGAATGTGTGATTTTGTATGAAATTAGAATATATATATATATTATTTCATATTTTTGTATGGTGTGCTGCTAATTGTTATTGATTTGGAGTTAGTGAACAAAGAATTGAAAAATGATAAGTTATGAGAATTAAAAGAGAAACTAGTGATTTATGATTTTACGGGTATATATGTGAGTACATGATTAAGTGACCCGTATGTGTTGATATGATTAAATGAATAAAGTGAAGATGTGACCGATAAAAGATATTGGATTTTTGTAAATATAAAGAAATTAGAAAGGTGAGAATATTTATGATCTAATAAGAAAATTTAAATGGAAGTATGAAGCTTCTATTGAGAAATGTGGGATTATGTGAAGTTTGGCTCAGTTGTGTTCGAGAATTATTTATCTTGTTAATTGCTGAGTCGTATTGTTTTATTTTTGCTATTAAAAGTGATTTTATGGAAGATTTATTTTCACAAATATTGGAATTATCTCTAAAATTATATCCTCAATAATTATTTATAAGGATTTATAAAATTTAAAAAGTAGTATTTAGTCAATTATTTATCCCTAAATGATTTTCTGATTATATTTAAGTGCGAATTTAAAATTAAATTCAAAAATATTTCAAAAATTATTAAACTTATTTTTTTTATAAGTATTTGAATATTTTGAGAATTTTAAAATTATTCTGGAAATTTTCCGGGTTATATTTACCCGCACATTTGTTCATTAAATCGCGAAATGCAGGTCTGATGCATAATTCAAAAATATTTTAGAAATTATGAAAAATTTATTTTATTTATTTTTAAATATTCCAAGAATTTTAAAAGTATTTTGGTAATTTTTTGAGTCAGTTTTACTCACAACATGGTTCGTTAAATTACGAAACGCGGGTCAAAACGCGGACTTGCAGTCAGAATCCGGGACACGTGTCTATTCATTTGATACGTGTAGAATTTTTACAAAAACACTATACACGTGTCCTATGCAGCAGTTAAAGAAATAATAATAATAAAATAAATAAAAACACAATACACACGCACACCCTTGTAACACTCAATCTCTAGAAAATCTCTCCAATTCTCGTTATCTCTCTCTCGATTTCTTTTACTCTTTGTCTCTCTCGGTCCTTTCTTTCCCTCCTCCCCGTTCTTCTCTCTGTTGCAGGTGAGTTTTCCGGCCGCCGTTTTGATTTTTCCGGCCACCATTCCTTGCCTCGGTTTGGTTCTGTTTAATTGGTATATGTATATATACGCGTTTATGTGTGTATATATTAGTTGGATGTAAGGTGTTGTTGCATGTGTTGTGTGCGTCTGTTGCCGTCTGGTTCCTGTGGCCACCTGGTTTCTTTGCCTTTTTCCGGACGCGCGTGGGCCCGTAAACCGGAGTGCTGTGATTATAATATTTTGTAGTTATTTTCTGAAATTACTCAATATTGTGAAATAAAAAGAAATTTTTTATTTTATTATCGGTAGCATTCGTATTGGAAACCCGAATTAATCGGGCACCGAAGAATTTTTCCGCCGTCGGTGATGAGTTTCGGCTAGCCGACGGTGGACTGTGATGATTATTTCTGAGTCCTACAATTATAAAAATATTATTTATATTGTAAAATCATTTTCAAAACGTAAATTAGTCAGTTTTGGATATTTAAGTGGTAGTGATTGTCGGATTGTGAATTGCGTTGTTGGTGATTGATTGCGTCGATATGATATCGACTGGTAGTCCAATAAATAGAGGAAACGCTGTCCGATTTCCGAGAAATTAATTTTGAAAATACGGGAATATATCTTGTTATTATCGGGAATACCAATCGAATATATTATTATATATTTATAAATATTTTACGAAAACTACTTTTGTATCGTGGTGAGATATTTTACAAAAACAGTCTGATGACCCTATTTTCCGTAACGACGGTTATACGTATTTCTGAAAATAATTACCGAACCAAATTTTAAAGTATGTGAGCTCTATCTATTCAATATGTTGAGATAATATGTATAAATACGAGTCGGGATTTGATATCATATGGGTAGAATAATTTTAGACATTCAAGGTGAACGATAATTGACTATAAAGATACTAAAATAGTGTCTTCATGCGTGTAGATTCGGAAAGTGAGAACACTCTATTTAGGAAAGGAAAGCCCCACTAGGTGACAGGAAAGTAGGTTCCGTGGACAAGAAAGGAAACGAATAAGGCAAGTAACATTTCAAATCTTGCCTCCTATGTTGTGAATCTATGTTATGATTGAATACCTACTCTCACCCTTTAATTAGCCTTGTATATTGATTTAGCCTATTTTTTCCTTCCTTTTGGACTATTATACCTTATTTCCATTACAAATGCTTTCAAGTTGATAATACATTTGATTCTCTGAATGATGATTGTTTTGGTATACCATACCCTTGCAATATGACAAAGTTTATTGAATTGAAATTAAGAATGACTTCATACTTGAAAGAGTCTCAATGATTTCAAAGGTATGGTAAAGATTTTAAAATTAAAAGAATTTTGGAAATGAAGAATTTATATTCATTGATTTTTACGGATTTCCAATAATTGGAAGTGTAAGTGGCCGAGTGACGCCGGTCCATTATGAAGACCAGTGAGGGCTGACACATTATGAAGACCAGTGAGGGCTGGCATTTGAAAGGATGAATATATAGCCTTATGGGTACCCTATTCACGTCCATAGGGGATATAAAGTCCGGTATGAGGATTGTACGTGGCTGATCAATAGTGGAGTCCAGAGCGTCTTGCACTCAAATTGAGTAAAAATGTTTTATCTAAAGCAGTGTTCAGATGATTGAACCATTTTCTTAAAAATGAAATAATTTCATGAATGAAAGGAAAGTGTTGATGAAAAGAACTGTTTTGAAAAGTATTGTTTTGATAAAGGAAAGTTTTATGAAAGTTTTGAGAAATGAAATGTTTTTATAAAATAATGGTTGTAGAACGACTACCTTGGAATGAGCCCGATCTTGAAACCTCTTTTAAGACCCTTATAACCTTGTCCATTATCTTATTCCGTTAAATAATTTAGCCTTTTTTTTAACTTAGTTACTTGCTGAGCTTTTGTAGCTTACTTTGTTATTTATCTAATCGTGACAGTTAAACATGAGGAAGATGTCCAGGCTTAGGCACGGCTGTTAAGAATATCTATATATAGTGGTCCTCTCCGTAATGTTTGAATCGCTATACCAGCTCAGGTAGGGGACACACATGAATAATAGTTGGGAGTAAGCTATGTTAAATTAGATCGCTACCATCAATACCTTTGGGTTCAGTTTGTATAATTCCTACTTGGAGTTATAACTATGATATTCAGTAAGGGTTTGTAATAATTTTTATTGTTCGTTAGTAGTTGTAACTTGTTTCATACCATAACCTGTTTAAGATCCTTGTGGTGTAAAGGGGTTGAATAATTATATGATGATAATATTGTTAATTGTGAGAAGTAACTCCCCAATATAGACCCTGGATTGGGAGGGCATCACAGTTCACGAAGGCTGATTCATGTCCACAACTTTTTCAAAAAATTACCTGATAGTTATGATAGTTTAAATTATCAGGAAAATTTATAGAATTGCTAATAAAATCAAATAAAAGTTCATGATATAGAAACCAAATTAAAGTTCATATAATGGTTGATATAAAATTTTTATAACATCTTTAAAAACTCATCTCCATGATTGTAAAGTTTCCTCAAATATATAATTTCATCATAAGTTACATACAACCGCTCTCATAAATTCTCCACTTTGATCTCCATCTCATCCATCTTCTCATTGAGCAACTGATTGTCAAACTTTGCTTCCCCAACTACCTTTTCAGCTTTCATTCTTTCTCTTTCGATTGTTTGAGTTACTTAACCACCCTCTTATAATAAGTACCTCTAGAATCCATGCATACACATAAATAAACCAAACTTTGGTTTATTAGAAAACTTTAAGTTACTCTATGTGTCAAAATTTTAAATTACACATATATTTTTTAATCCGTCATGGGATGATGATGAATATACTCTCAAGGTTATGTCAATTCATTCTTCAAATCAAATATTGATATATCTCAGTATTGTCATGGTGTACAAGACTGGTAGTTATAGAGGCATGCATAATAATGTTTTCAACAAGCCTATCCACTTGTGTAGCCACTTAACTGATGGATCATGACCTTTAAACAAGCTCATTATGAATTGGGACAATGGAGGCAATTCCTACACTTTTTAAAAGTATAGATGTTTAGACTATTTATGGAAGAATGACATCAAATGAAGGAATTACAAGAAGAAATAATATCTCACAAACACTACACAATAGATTGCCTATAGCAACCCTAAAAATGTGTTGCTATATGGCACAAATCCATTACAATAGGGTATATGTATTTTGAAAAAATAGGCGTATCGTTTGGTCTCGTTACCATAAGGCCTTATGGTAACGAATTTGAGACCATATTGCAACAGAGTAAAGAAGTTGCAAATTTGGTTTACATTAATGTTTTTATATTTATAGTAATGAATATAAAAGCATTGCAATACATAAGGCTCCCTATGGCAATATTGTTTTGTAAACTTTTTTGTGATAATTGTTGCAATATATTGACTTATGGAACATATTTCGAGTTAATTGCAACATAGTTTATTAACAAATTTGAAGAATATGTGTTGGTGAGACTGCGTAGTCGTATGAACAGTTACGTGATAACTCAACACGATAACAATACTAGAACATGACTGGTTAATAATACTACGTCTACACAAGAAATTAGGAAGAATGAAGACAAGGAAAATAGAAAGAATCAGAAGATTAGAAGAAGGCCTGAAATCTGTTTACAGGTCACTGAAAGAAGTTTATTAATATGTTCATGTCTCAGTGAAGAATAAAGGTTAAAGACTTTCAGGGTTTCAGAAATAATGAAGATTCAGTGTATAAGTGCTACCACAAGATTTCAGTGTATTGGCATTGATTGAAGATAGACATTGTATGAAGCATAGAAATTTGAAGAATTGAAGACATGGTATAAACAGAGGTTAAATAAGACACTTGCAGTCTTGAAGTTATACTCACTGACAGGAGCTCATTTATATGTTCAAGCGTCGGTGAAGAACAATGAATGATGTGTTCAAGATTGTAGTAGCAATGAAGATGCTATTTAAAGTACTAGAAAGGATTCTAGTGAAAGTACAGTTGTTTACTGACGGTCAGTGTTAGAAGCAACGGATATTCAACTAATCTGTATCAACTCAGAAACACAAGATAAATTGAATTAGGTTCTCTCAATACTAGATGTTTGTGAACCAGACTAGTGCACCAAACATCAATATACAAGAAGAGATTTTAATTCAATTACATAAGAAAGTGTTGATACAGTGAAGAATGGCAAAACAGAAGCAAAATAGTCTAAGGCAGAAGACTCTTCACTCTGGTCGCCATAAAAGTGTAAGTATGGTCGCCATAGAGCTCCAGTGGTCGCCATAGAGCTCCAGTGGTCGCCATAGAGCTCCAGTGGTCGCTATAGAGCTCTAGTGGTTGCCATAGAGCTCCAGTGGTCGCCATAGAGCTCTAGTGGTCGACATAGAGCTCCATTGGTCGCCATAGAGCTCCAGTGGTCGTCATAGAGCTCCAGTGGTCGCCATAAGCTCTAGTGGTCGCAATAGAGCTCCACTGGTCGCCATAGAGCTCTAGTGGTCTCTATAGAGCTCTAGTGGTCGTCATAAAGCTCCAGTGGTCCCCATAGAGCTCAAATGGTCGCCATAGAGCTCAACTGGTCTCCATAGAGCTCAATTGGTCTCCATAGAGCCACACAAATGTTGGTCGCCATAGAAGAAAGGTCAAAGGATACTCCAGTCACCATAAAATACTTGGTTGATTTTCCAGTGAATTATACAACAGCAATTCAAGGATATTTGTGGACACAAAGCTGCCACCTGTCCAAATGAATTGAAAGTCTACACATAGAAGCAAAATATATAACAATCAAAATTATTATTGTTCAGAAGTTATGTTCATCTTCTCTCTCATGAGAGGTGATGAAAACAAGAAACAAAGAGAATACAGAGAAGCTCAACACATTGATATCCGTTTAACTTCTCACCGGAGTAACGTTATAATGCCCGATTTAACTCTTGTATATTCATAAGGGCATTATAATCGTTACCCGATAATTAAATCCTTAGACAAACAGAAGCTAGATCATTGTATAGGATTTGATTTTTAAATCTTTGTAGAAGCTAGGAACTTTGTTGTTCTTAGATTGTAGCCGGTTAATTTATTTACCGGAGTGTAGCAACACCCCTCTCGGATTTATATATGATTATATACTTCTCCGAATATCTTGTGTTCCTCGTTTTATATTCCCAAACACTATTCATCTCAAGAACACGGAACCACTAACCGAGCACTAAATCTTTATCCGCTAAAGATTCGAAAGAATTTGTAATTTAGAGTTTATCGTATTCACCCCCCTTCTACGATAATTCAGGACTTAACAATTGGTATCAGAGCTTGTTGATCGATATACAGATCAGATCTGATGTGTCAGCCCAAACAATCAAGTTCTCATATTTTCAGATTTTTTAATTTTCAAAAATTATCAACACTTGAGATTTTTGAATTTTAAATACTTTGGACTTAGCTATAATTTTTATTTCTGATTTATTTATTTTTCCATAAAATTTAAAATTCTTAAATTTAAATTTTTATTAAATTATAATTTACATTTTATTTAATTTTTAAGAAAATTTGAAATTCTTGAAAATTAGATTTTATGTAAATATTTATTTTTGACTAATTTATTTTCTATAAAAATTAAAAATATTAGAAATTAAAATTTTTCTTAAATATTAAATTAAGGGTACTCAAGGATTGGTAGACTCAGGATTCCTCCGGGCTTTTAAAGTGGATTTTAACCTTTCGAAGAAAACAACGACCATGTGCTATTTATACGGAAAATTCCCGAATACAGAAATTGAAGATAATGGTTTTCTTACTCCGATGGAACTGATTTCAAGACCTACAGATGAAAATTGTGGAACTTCCTCAAAGGCTTACTCCATAGGATACCACTGGATTTTCAGACGTAGGGAATGAATGAAATTTCTACGGGTACAATTTTTCTCGAAGATTTTAAGACAACTCTATGATTCCAGATTATACAGTCACACAGTGGTTTGTACCAATGCTATATTTATCCGGGAATCAATGAGATCATACAGGCAGGAGTTGTGGAGGTCAGAGAGAATAGTGGGGATAAACAAACATCTCAATTACATGCAGTATAGTTGGAACCTCAGGACATAATGTAAGATTACTGATAGCTGAATCAAAGGAAGCTCATGTAAAAGTACTTGAGGGACTTGACGTCAGGGCAGTGTTTCACTTGTCAGGAAAGTTTAGTCGCATTAGATTCACAAGGAGTACATAAGCTATATCCAAGGATCAAGCCTATCTATTCTGAAGCAGAGATTCTTACAGATTCAGTTCAAGAGGTGGTTACAGACTGAGGTTGAGACATAAATAAGATTTGATAGCTACAGTTATGACAACAATATGTGTCAAGTAACTATCAGGGGTTTTGCTACAACAGAACAAGAAGCTTGACAAACAAGGATGAGTAGGGATTCAGTTGAAGAGTTGAGACAAAGGTGGAATGTTTTCTTAGGGAGGCAGCCGGTCAAAACTTATAGTGCACGGGAAAGAGTTGGGATGGATCAGATGACGAGAATAATGAATATCTTGCTTTCATAGCAATCTCTGAAGATGGTCCAACTCACATATCTCATGTTTCAATTTCTTGAACCACTGCAATATTTTGTTTTCAATATTCAATGCATGATAAGAATTTAGTATTTAAATGTTTAACACTCTCACAAGCATGATAACATCACACATTGATAATGCTGAACTAGTTCACTAGAATATTTGTCTGGTAACTAGGAATGATGTTTATCTTGTGCATGTTACGTTAGATGATCTTAAATTTGTGTTTGAATATTTGTTGAACATAATTAATTGCTTTAGTGAGGTATATGTTTTCCATCACTTAAGACCTTTGTCTATGCTTAATCTTCTGTATCCTATTATAATGTGATTTATTCATTTGATCTGAATTGTTTGTTAAGATGTATTAATTTATAATTGGATTGAGATAGTTAGATGAGATTTATCAACAGGATTGGACTAGATAGAATTAGTGATTTATTTGTATTCTTGCTTATATTTATGCCATGAATGCATCTCTTAGTACTTGCATTAATTGTAGAAAACATGTTTAGGATTTCATTAGGGCAAAGACTGCTAGTCCTCCTTATGTAAGGTTGGAACCATTTTTCCCTTAGCCTATAGACAAATCTGTCAAGGGTATTAAAATGAAGAAAATGGTCAGTCAAAGATAAGAGTTAGCATGATAAGGTTGCATCTGTTGTTATATCTGTTTATCGTAATATCTTTAATCCAACTAGACCCAAACTGATAAGTTGGGTACCAAGAACTGTTAATCCATTTGTGAGTGCAGGACATAACAGGTTAATTGATTCATATGCATTCTTGGCAATTCATACTTAAGGCATATGATCAAAGAAGGAGCCTCACAATCAAAAGTGATCAACAAAAGCTATTCCGTCAATAATCTTCGGAGATGACAATAAAAGTTTTCATTACGGGACAAGCTATGCAGAAAAGGGATGTCATCATGGACTCAACAATTGCTATCACTGATAACAACTAATAATTGGAGTCACTGATAACAATTGAAGCATCTTTCTTGCTGGAGAATCAAGGCACAAATCCTCGTATCAGACAGTTCTGTATCAAAGGACAAAATGTCAATTCAAAGAAGGATCAGTGTCTCATCTGAAGCAGGAAGGTTGAGAAGCTTGCTCTTCTTAGAGTAAGGAAAGGAAATGCTCGTGGCTAGACTGGAAACTCTGAAAAGGTGAAGTTAATGGTTTCTACTGTAAAGCTTTATCTGATAAAAGTTTAGCTATAACATTAGAAGCTCTCACCCTTGAACATCAACTCAAGGAACTCTTTTGTGAAAAATGGTTAGTGAGAGGACTGCCTCATCTGGAATTCAGAAGATGATAAATGTGAGGCATTTCAGAAAGAGGAGTTAAAGACAACATCACATCAAAGTAAAGATATACCTTAGTCATGGTGGTTGACTACTCTTATTAAACAAAGTTGTTGTTCGTGCGTTCTCAAGACAAGACATCACAAATAGTGATTGATCATATCAGGAGATCAAACTGGAAGCGACTATAACAGAAATGATCTTGTGGTCAGATAATGGGACTGAATTCAAGAAGCAGTTCTGATTAATATCTGTAACATCAAGAATATTTTGAGATATATTCAGCACTGGGAGCTCCATGTCAGAATGGAGTGGTACAAAGGAAGAACCAGAACTTGATTAAAGCTACAAGGGAAATATCAAGCTAATCAAGACTTTCTAAATACCAAAGGGCTGAAGCAGTCAATACATTTTGCTACAAGTAAGATTAAACCTTGATCATGATGTATACATGAAGACCACTAATGAGGTAATGGACAACAGAAGCAAACACTGGATAACCTGAAAGTGTTTGGAGAGAATGTTCTACAAAAGCAAACAATTAAATGTATTCAGTTGTTTGAAGAACTTGGCATTTGCAGCTAAGACTAATTAGGATATTTTCCATGGCTACTAAGTGGAGTCTACAACCTATAGGGCATTTGTGGTTGATCAACAGAAGATGATTGAATGTCTAAGTGCACAGTTCAACAACTCAATGCTCCATGCTGTTAAAGGAAAAATTAATGGTATTGATGATTCATATCCAAGAAGTGGAATGACAGTGTATAACAGAACTCATCTCTTCAATGAAACCATTCAGCAAGGGTAAGGATTTTCAGAAAATCTCAGCAACAGCTTAGGGGGAACAAAAGAAGGATCAACTAGTCAGACACAACACCAAATTGTAAATCAAGAGGACACTACAAGAATATATCTACTAAGAGAAAGGGTTTGATGTCAATATTATTCCCAGAGTCTAGTTCTTAAGTGATCCAGATGGTGGAGTAATGATTAGCAGGGCTACTGAGTGTGAATGATTATTTCTCTAGTTTTCTATCTGAAGAAGAAACTGAGAAAATTACAGAATCTCTAATAGATCTGGATTGATTGGGTGATTGTAAAGCAAGATAAACTCAATCAGTTAGCAAGCAGATTGAAGGGAAGCTGGTATCCAAACCAAATGATAACTTTGTAATTAGTATAAGGATAACCAGAAGTCAAACTGGATGGCAATGGCATTGTTACGAGAGACAAGGCCAAACTGGATGCTAGGTTATTATCAGAAAGCAGTATCTGACAGAAAGCACCAGTGACGAGACTTGGGGATATTACAACATATATGGCACATGTTGTACATTATACCAGGAATTGGACCCTGGTAAGTGTGAACAAGTGTACTCCTGGTTGGTGAGTCAAAGAAAGTAGTCAATGCACAATAGTTCATGAAGTTTGCAGTTGCAGATCTATTGGACTCTGTATATCTCTTCCTCACAAGCTCACTTCAGGTTGGTATGAACTAGTATACTACTCAAGCAATCATCAAGGACATGGTATGACACTCTAACTGAAGTTACAAGTTTAAAATGAACTAGTAGAGTCGTCATATTAATAACTCTCTTATCACTAGGCACAAATATATTGTTTTATATGGGAAGTGATATAATGATAATGTTATATGTTGGTCTACTAACAAAGACTTGTGCAAGATTATTTGCTAAGTTATTGCAGAATAGGTATGGAGGAGCATGTTGGAAATGTTACAATTCTTTTTGGAATTACTTCAAGCAAGCCATTAGGATAATTCTTTTAGGAGCTCAAGCAAGCCAAAAGAACAATTCTTTTATGAGCACAAACCAGAAGAATGATGGCAATACAAGTAAGTTAAGGATCTTTTGAAGATGCAAAATTTGGAAGCATCTGAACATGCCAAGACTACTTACCAACAGAAACCACTAAAGCTGGATTAAAATGACAAGCTGTTGAGGTATGACAATCACACTCTTTTACTCAAATGCTAATAGACAACATGTAATGTCTTCAAGATGCCAATGTGCAAGGTTCCAAGTGGATCCTAGAGAATCTAATATTATAGCTATTAACAAGATCATTAGATATCTTTAGCGACTACCAACTCTTAGAGTAAAGTACCCTAAAGATATCATGGTTAACATGTTTATCTATATAGATATAGTTTACGCAGGTTGTAAGAAAGAAAGGAGAAGTATCTCAGGAAGCTGTCAACTTCGTGGAAGAAGATTAATTTCTTGTTATGATAATAAACAACCTCAAATCCAAAAACTCTGTGGAATACTCTATAACAAGGAACCTTGACACCAGGTATCATTACTTAGAGAGCATGTCACTTTAGTCAAAGAGTTACTGACAGAAATATTTATTAAATCACTTGATAAAGTTAATTTTTCAAGACTGGTTTGTAAGTGGGGGGTATCATTCATTACTTATTAGTTGGAAATCCCATCTGTAAAGAATTCTTCATATAAGTTCACAAGTATTAAATCTTCAATATTTAAAGGACTTGTGAATTTATCAGTAATCCAGTACCTCGTACTTAGTGCTACTACCTTGATTATCATGATTACAATGTCATATACATTTGTGATAGTTAAGTATTACAGAATTAAGTTTGAATTTGATTTTAATTTATTTAAATTATGACTGTAGACAATTACATTCTATATCAGTCTCATAATTTAAATTATATTAAAATAATATACAACATAGTTATTTGTATCATGTACGAATAATTTGATACTTTTAGTACTAGTGATATTATTTAGAATTTTTGTTCTAAGTAATTAATGCTTATTTCTAAAATTACTGATATTAGAAGCTGAAGTATTTTATAAGTCATGTGTATAAAACTCTCAATATTTTATATGCTTAGAAAGTATTTCTAAAATTACTAATTATCCAAAGAGTGATTTCCATGTATATAAGTCATATATTCTATTAGTAATTATTCAAGGATAATTATAAATATTTAAGTGCTAATATCTACCTCATAGATATTTAATATTTATTTATTTAATGTTTATTTAGGGTAGTTTGGATTATGGAAATTGAAGCAATTCAATGATGTTATTTGCTCCATAATTCAAACCAACTTAAAATAAATAAGTAGCATGATTGATTATAACTAAATTTGTCAACAATTGATATCTAGGATATTGATTGTAACTTATGCGTTATAGATTAATTATGAGGTTTTGGTTCTAGTGAATTTAACAATATTTACATCTCAAGAATTCACTGAATCAGTTGCATGATTGTAGCATGATTAGTTGTGTGCTAATTCTTGACTTATATCAGTTAATGATACTTAGTTAAGAGTTTAACTATGAACTAATTATGAAGTATTAGTATTTGTGACATTACTTAGAACTCCTCTAAGTAATCAATGCTTATCTTCAGTAACTTATACTAATTTAAAAGTGTAAAATTTTTTCTTAAGTAAAACTATGGTCAATGAGGATAATGCCTTATTAGAGGTAACCATATGTTGTCAAGTTAGAATAATTTTTATACTTATTTGCAAATTTCTAAACACTTTGATGATAGATGCAATACTCAATGGTATAAAGTATATGAAACTTAGCATATTTTTCTAAGATTGCAAACAAGTCAATGTTGGTTAATGTTGCTTTATTTATTGAACCAATATTGTTTGAGATATTACAGTTGTTAGGAGTTAACAATTGTACGATATATGAAATTGAATGCTAATGTCTATTTGATAGATAATTGGTATTTAATTCATTGATATCTTATTTTAATATTAAAATAAGATACAATATAATTATTGGTATCTAAAGTACTTTATAAGTATCAGTCAATGATATATTATTAATATTTTGTTGCAGATAATTGTGAGATTTTAAGTTCTAGTGGATTTATATGAGTTGCTATATCTGAAAGATTCACTACAATTTGAAATTAGCAGCATAGTTAGTCTTATTAAGGATATTTATCAATAAACAATTTTGTTGATTATAATCTTATAAAGATAGATTATTGAGCTTTTGATATGAATGAGAATTGCTTAGACTTTACCCTAAGTGATCAATGCTTTTACAAAAACCATTCATATTGAAAGACAAAATTTTTCCTTCTCTTTTTAATACTGCTAGGTCATTAGTCCGTGTCTTATCAAATCATTTATTTTTTTAGGCATAAAAATAGACGTGTGCACTAGAACAGTTTTAGGAGAAAATCAAAATTCTTTCTACATTGGTGATTACTTATTTTATTAAAATCTTTTTGAAATCACTATTGTACATCATTTTTCTCATAAGATTGAATGCATAATTTTCATTCATTATAGATCTCAAGTGCATTTTATCTCTACATTGTAATATGTTTTGTGATAAAGGTTCAGCCTCCAATGGCCTTCTTTCATTTGACAGTCATGAGGTTGAAAACCCACAACTTCTATCCGAGACTGTAAAGACAAAAACAGAAACAGAACCAACCAACACTCTCTTACCACTAAAATGAAGTATGAATGAGCGTGAGGGAGAAAGTGCCTTAGTACACCACATAAGGAAGGTTCTGAAGTCAACCCAGCAGTTCTGTCTCCTACAAAGTTGAGATATATTAAAACCGAGACAACTGCTAGCTCCCATACATCTTCTCAAAAAGATGTAATGGCTGGAAAGACACAAAAACAGTTACTAGATTCATCCTCTCGACAGGGTGCGTCTATTGAAATTCGCCTGTCGGCCAAGGTATCCGATGTAGTGTCACCACCTCAAACATAACCAATTCTTGGTGCACAAGGAAATGTTACACACTCAAAGGATGAGTTGACAGAAACAAGAGTTTCAACCATTTTACGGTCAGATTCGATTGTTCAAGGTTCTTAAATGAATCAATTGGTTTTATAGGTGTTAGGAGAGGATACTGATCCAATAGCCATATGTCAGTGGTCAGTGTTTACCTCCCCAGGACTAATAAACCTGGATGCATCTGCGGATAGTGGAACTGACATAGGTGCAGATCGGAAACTTGTTTAGAATGATTTAGATTTACCTGATGAGTCACAAGGAAATGTCTTCACAGACATTAGAAGGAAACTTTGATCTTTATGCTAAATTCTTTGGATCATTGTTTACCTTCCCAGAGTTCAAATCTGGAACCCTAAAAGGGAAACTAGCAACTTGTAGATTATGACTCAGATTCATCTGACGAGTCTAACAAGGATGTGGATTCGCGAACTCCCATTCCACCACCTATGACCTCCTTAAGGATGGCTAAGGTGATTTTTCTTGCAAGTACAGCTGGATTTTGGAGCTATGAGATGAGTGATACACTTGTGAGAATGAGTGTAAACACGAGTGGAGAGAAGAGTGAAACACATGTGAGGTACATGAAATTGAATCACACACTCACAGTGAGGATGAAAGAGAAACATCATATCCCATTCCCTATCCCTAAACATGGTTCTTGATACTTCGGGTCTCGAATATGTTTATGATTGGAACCTAACTCTTAGGGACCTAACATTTAAAAATTGGATTAGAATACTTCGGGATCTAATAATTTGGGAGCTAACAATTGGTAACAAGTGGTGATCTCATATTTGGGAGGTATAAGGAGTTGGGAAGATTAGTGAACATGATGATTGACATTGAAGTCATTCTTACAGCATTTAACAGGACATGGTTGATCAGACTCTGGCTTGTTATTTCTTTTTCAATCAAGTAAAATATGAGAACTCCTTCAGACAACAGCATACATTCCTTCTCTAAGGGGGAGATAAAAGCTTATATAATAGTTTGGAGGATTCCTCAACTAAGGGGGGAAATAGCAGGGAGGAGGAAAAAAGTAAAGCACATGTACACTACACCACACCATTGTTGTTTGTAACTACGGATCCTATTGTACGGGAGAGGTGATAAACACAAGGTGATTTCCTAGTGATCAGAAGAAGTGGTTTGGTTCATCACTATTCTTCATAAGGGAAGAAGCTATTTTCCAAAAGGGGAGTACCATGGTAAACACAAGGTGATTTCCTAGTGATCAGAAGAAGTGGATTGGTTCATCACTATTCTTCAGAAGGGAAGAAGCTATTTTCCAAAAGGGGAGTACCATTAGTTCTTATCTGCGAATCTTATTATACGGGAGAGGTGGTAGACGAAGGTGATCTCCTTGAAGCAGTTGATTCTCATAGGGGGAGAAGCAAGAGAGATATGCGCTTTCAACAGGAAATATGGTTGTACAAAAGAAGTTGTTGATGATTACTTCAAGACTGAGAAGTATTATCTGGCAGAGATTTGAAGAACCAAGGAAATGAAGATGAAACTACTTGAAGATCAGTTCAGTGCTAGAGGAATAAGCATCTTTCATTTCAGTTACTCAAGAAATCTGGAAATACAGTATTTGATACAGAAAACCGGTAGCATTATTTACAAGTCCTGGTACTTTACTTTTCCTAGTTGTTAGTTGAGTTATCCTCTATATTTAAGTTGTTTGTTTGGTTTAACAATCAAATAGGGGGTGATTGTTGGTGAGACCGCGTAGCTGTATGAACAGTTACGTGATTACTCACACGATAACAACACTAGAACAAGACATGTTAATAATACTACGTCTACACAAGAAATCAGGAAGAATGAAGACAAGGAAAATATAAAGAATCAGAAGATTAGAAGAAGGCCTGAAATCTGTTTACAGGTCACTGAAAGAAGTTTATTAATATGTTCATGTCTCAGTGAAGAATAAAGGTTAAAGACTTTCAGGGTTTCAGAAATGATGAAGATTCAGTGTATAAGTGCTACCACAAGATTTCAGTGTATTGGCATTGATTGAAGATAGACATTGTATGAAGCATAGAAATTTGAAGAATTGAAGACATGGTATAAACAGAGGTTAAAGAAGACACCTGCAGTCTTAAAGTTATACTCACTGACAGGAGCTCATTTATATATTCAAGCGTCAGTGAAGAATTGTGAATGAAGTGTTCAAGATTGTAGTAGGAATGAAGACGCTGTTTAAAGTACCAGAAAGGATTCCAGTGAAAGTATAGTTATTTATTGACGGTCAGTGTTAGAAGCAATGGATATTCAACCAATCCGTATCAACTCAGAAACACAAGACAAATTGAATTAGGTTCTCCCAATACTAGTTGTTTGTGAACCAAACCAGTGCACCAAACATCAGTATACAAGAAGGGATTTTAATTCAATTACAGAAGAAAGTATTGATACAGTGAAGAATGGTAAAATAGAAGTAAAATAGTTTAAGGCAGAATACTCTTCACTCTGGTCGCCATAGAAGTGTAAGTATGGTCTCCATAGAGTTCCACTGGTCGCCATAGAGCTCCAGTGGTCGCCATAGAGCTCCAGTGGTCGCCATAGAGCTCCAATAATCTCCATAGAGCTCCAGTGGTCGCCATAGAGTTCCAGTGGTCGCCATAGAGCTCTAGTGGTCGCTATAGAGCTCAAGTGGTCGCCAAAGAGCTCAATTGGTCACCATAGAGCTCAATTGGTCGCCATAGAGCCACACAGATGCTGGTCTCCATAGAAGAAAAGCCCAGGATACTCCAGTCGCCATAGAACACTTGTTTGATTTTCCAGTAAATTATACAACAGTAATTCAAGGATATTTGTGGACGTCCACAAAGCTGCCACCTGTCCAAATGAATTGAAAGTCTACACATAGAAGCAGAATATATAACAATCAAAATTATTATTATTAAGAAGTTCTGTTCATCTTCTCTCTCACGAGAGGTGATGAAAACAAGAAACAAAGAGAATACAGAGAAGCTCAACACATTGATATTCATTTAACTTCTCACCGAAGTAACGTTATAATGCCCAATTTAACTCTTGTATATTCATAAGGGCATTATAATCGTTACCCGGTAATTAAATCCTTAGACAAACAAAAGCTAGATCATTATATATGATTTTATTTGTAAATCTTTGTAGAAGCTAGGAACTTTATTGTTCTTAGATTGTATCCGGTTAATTTATTTACCGGAGTGTAGCAACACCCCTCGCAGATTTATATATGATTATATACTTCCCCGAATATCTTGTTCCTCATTTTATATTCCCAAACACTATTCATCTCAATAACACGGAACCACTAACCGAGCACTAAATCTTTATCCGCTAAAGATTCGAAAGAATTTTTAATTCAGTGATTATCGTATTCAACCCCCCCTACGATAATTCGGGACTTAACAATATGGCAACCATTTTACCCTCTACAGCAACATAATTTTTTTTTTTAAAAATGGGCATGACCTTTAGATTATTTTAACAGCCACCAAACTTAATTGGTATATCCATAACACGATCAAATAATAATCCATTAAAAGCAGTTTTGCATTACTTGTGTTGTTCCAACATCAACATAGAAACTGAGTCTAACAAAAATCCAAAGGTCTCAAGCGCAAATAGCAAAGTTAAGTTCACACACGATTATAATCTTAAGTTAAAATTACATAGACCAAAATATACAATAGTACTAAATCATCTTCCATTTTATTCAAGTTGAACTGCCTCTTCATCTGCTTCTTCCTCTCCACCTGTGGCAGTCCTGTCTCCATTCCCGACACAAACGTCAACCAACAATTCTTTTACAATCATCAATTACCAACAATTAGTGTTTATATTGTTGGTTTGGAAGTTATGAATTGATTATTTGGATGACGATGGTGTGGTGAACTAAAATTTTAATTCTTAAAGTAATTGAGATGTCAAATTGTTGATGGTTGTTTATTGGGTAATTGAGAATAAACTAGTATAAACGAAAACATGGGAACCATAATCGTTACGTCGTTATAATGCTCGATTTTAGATAACATAGTTTTTGGTAGAAATACTGAATTATTAAACTATAATTTTGGAAGTCTAAAGGACTCTAAGTTTAAGAGTTTGTCACAAGGATAGTTTAGGTGCTTGATTAGCTTTATTTCGACTTACGGTTTGAAAGATATGCCTGTTTTAGTAAACGTGACTTGTACGTTAAAATCTGCTACAGATTACCAACTTTGAAAATAAAAATGGACCACTTAAGGACAATGAAGAATTATGAAATTTTGACATTAGTTGGGTTATAGAATGGGGAAACCCCTGTTGAAATTTTAGCTCAAGTTGTTGATTTTTCAGTTTTATAAAAATGACGGAGCCGAGGTCGCGCAGAGTGAAAACACCAAATGCAGCTCACCGCATAAAACTTGGTGCTTCGGCATTTCACCCCTCTGCCCAGAAAACTCTTTTCAAGAAAATTGTTTTAAATGTTTTCTAGATCGTGCACGGCTAAATGGTGCATCAATTGAGTTAACAGTTTGAGAGAAAACAATGTTTTAGTGAAAGCGGTATGAATAGTAAAATTTCGTAGTTGACCAGACTTTTAAAATGATTCCTACCTAATTAAATTTGTGTTTTGAAGTCGAAACTTTTATGACAAATACTAATGATACTCAGAAAGATTTTTGAGATGGTTTCGTATTAAAAAATTAATTTTTGATTTATTAAAAATGTTAGAGTGCGAGTCACGTAATAGTAACATTCGGAAAAGTCAACTTCAGGAAACCACTTTGATCGTCTATTATGACCAAAGGTTGATAGTTAATTTGAGTCGGCCGAATATCAAAAATTATAAAATATTGTACTTATTAAAAATATAAGTCATTGATGGGATTAAGAATACCGAGTAAGATTATAATATTTGTTGATTAGAAATCCGGAACGAGTGGAAGTCAGAGAACGTATCTCGGACTCCGGGTAAGTTTACAAACCTTAAACTTTAAAAACTGTTGTGTTGTGCTTGTTTTTGAATAACCGCAATATATGCATGATACTCATTAAACTATTTTACAAATCGAGATATGTTGTTGTGTGAAATTATTGATAATATTGGTATAGTAAAATACCAGATTTGAAATGATATATTTAGACCGAGAGTCAGTCAGTATAATTATAAAAAAACCAGAAGTATTCCGGAGACGTTTGTGATTAAGAATTTCCTTATCTATTTTATTATTAAAGTAAATACTCCAAGGGACTCGATGCCCTTGCGGTTTATTAAATACGTCAAACTTTTATTTAACGATTTCCAAATATCGTATTCCCTCAACTTAGATATTATTTATTTAACCGATAAATATTATTTCGAATATATTTTTAAAATAAGAAGTGTTCATAACGATTATTTAAATATTAATTTTAATTATTAAATATTTGTTAAAAATTTAATTGAATTTATTTAAACATAAATCAATTGAGAAATATTATTTCAAATATTTATTTAAAAGAGAATTATTCGAGGTTTAATTATTTAAATTTATTATTTTATAATTAAATATTTATTTAAAGGATTTTATATGATTAAAAATCATATATATCCTATTTTGCAATATTTTGTAAATTTTAGAAAATCATTTTAGTAATTTCAAATCGTCGAAAAATATTATTTCGACTTATTTTAAATATTTTGACTATAGTGTCAAAAGGCACTCCCCTTTAAATATTTATCCGTTGACAACGGCCAACTCATACTATGATAATACTTCCTCCAAAAATTCTCGAAAGTATGTATATATATCGGTATGTACTTATCAACAAGCAGTATGCTCAGGAAACAATATAAGTTCCAGATATATGATAGGATTCTTAAAGGACGAGGAGGGATAGACTCCAGTACTTTGTGTACTGGGGAGACTACCACTACAAGAAATATTGAATCAGACAATAGTTTACACCGTTGTCTAAAAGATGAATATTTCGTTGTCTATCCGGGGCGGTGTGTTTGGTACTCATACAATGGTTACGCACCATTGTAACAAATACATCACACAGCTGAATATAAAGCCTTTGTCTCATTTTATTCACACAACGCATATGACCCTTTCTAATATTCTACAAACAACAGTTTTCTAGCCGTTGTAACAATTTAGAGGCACAATAGTTAAAAATAGTGTTATGTGAATTGACTCCTACAACAGTTTATGTATTTATTTCATCTAGGTACACAATGGTTTTTATTAAGAAAACAAATGTATGAGATACTTTAGACAACAGTTTTTTGTTTTTGGGTATTGTGTTTTAGCTATGCTCACAACAGTTTTTGTAATGACCAAGATATTGTTAGAAGCTAATCTAACAATGGTATGTAGTGATCCCAGAGTGTTGTTAGGATTTGTACATACAATGGTGTTAATAATTTGATCTATTATGCAAATCATTAAGGCACAATGTTTAAGTTCTATTATTCAGTTGTATAAGTTTGGTTCATACAAGTGTATGCCTTTTAAAACATCATTGTCGAATATCTTTAGCACAATGGTTTACTTTTGTGCCAAATATTGTCTGATATAGCTTAGAACAATGGTTTACTTATGTACCAACTGTTGTCTAGTATAACTTAGCACAATAGGTATTTTTATTTTACTAAATAATTGTCTATCAAACATAGCAATGGTTTCATACCTATTCTATTTATAAATAAAGCCTTTACAAATACAAATTGCAAAATCAAATACCAAACCATTCAAAAACCAAATGTACCATGCGATAAATACCATAACATCCGATAAACTTCATAATTCACCAACTACACCAAAGATCCACTTCAACCATAAGTACATACATCCACCAAACTTCAAAAACCATAAAAAGTTCAGAAAAACTCCACTTAAACACCATACCAACAACGTCAATAACTTAAACTAGTTCATCTTACCATCACAAATAACATATAAACTATTCGCTAGACTAACTTAACATGAATAAAACTTCATGAAGAATTTGACGAAGTCCATCTTGATCACGTTTAAGTCATCCTCATTGTAAGCCAGATTGCCTTTACGAATCCACTGAAAAACAAATAAAGTTTTGACAGTTTTGTAAGCCACTGTGTTGATAGTGAAAATAAAGTACCAGCCGACATAAAGTTGTAATTTAAAATTAAAAACAAGAAAAAATCATATCTTAGTTGCAAATTAAAGCTCTTTGTCATAACAAATTTCTTTCATATATCCCATGACAAAAAGGCCACAGTCCCGGACCCCTGTCTGCAAAGGAACTCCCTGAAAAAAAAATAAAAAATAAAATTAATCACATATTTTACTTGCATATATGAGAAATTATAAAAAAATATTATTACCGCCATATTCTCCCAACAAATTTCTTCCTGGCAACCTTATTCAGCCTCTCTTTGTACATCTTTATCGAACTGTTAGAAAGTAGTACAAGTCAACAAAAAACTTTTTGCGTAAATTACCTAAAGCAATTAAAAATATTGACTCACTTGTCAACAACTTCTACCCATTCATCGCTTGCAATACGACGCTTAAGAGGATCCATGTGGTATACTACCTCCGTCGTTGGAACAACAACGGTCAATGACCAGTGATTCCTATCAAAGCATGAGAAGATGTGTCATTGAGAAATTTAATTATGCAGTTAGATGTTACCTCAAAAATAACCAAAGGTAACTTGAAGAAATAATTAAATAAATTACTTATATCTCATTTAATTATATATTTAACAATTTACAAGTTAGCAAATTAATTTACAAGTTACCAAATTTAAAGTTCCAGCCATACAAATATATTCTACAAATTTCTAAAATTCACTAAAAATATGAAAAAAAATGAAAATTAAATTATAAGTACTTAAACATCTTAATGAGATCATAAAATATGAAGTGTACTTATAAAGTGAGAAATGCTTACACGTCATTGAAAGGAATAAGAAAGCATTGTTCTTCCTTAGCATTCATCAAACGGTTGGCAAACGCATGTGACCTCTCCCCTGCATTGCCACAACCAATGGCTCCAACCATACCCGGATCCACAAAAGCAATCATATTCGTCATTTTATTCTTTCTCAAAAACTCATACAAGAAGTTGTAAACAAATTAAACAATAGTTGGAATCTAATTTCATTTTATTTAGAGAACAATTAAAATAAGAATGCACTCATTTTTAATTCAAGATAATTAACAACAAATTGAAAAAGCTAATGTATGTGGAAACTTACTGAATGAATATGGTAATGATCGATCCGGATATTTCACCTCTACCACATAGGGAATGTATATCTTGCAGAAAGATCACCTGCTTCTTTGTGACAACAAATGCTTGTTCATTTAACTGAAAACTTACGGTTCTTCCATCGCTTAAAGCATCCTTTGCCCACATCCACAACTGTTTTAAAGATGATGGATAATTTACACCCATCTCTACATGAAGCTCATCCTCCACATCATCAGTTTCTATCACTACATGCTTCTTTGTTTTCTTGGAACCAACTTTCTTCGCACAACGCTTTTTGACATTCTGAAAATAAAAACATGCACGTCAACAAAGTAAAAACATAACAAAATATATCAATTACACACACACTATCATCAATCTTTACCTTTGGAGTAGACAAAACTTGGGTACTGCTTGTGTTCCCCACCACGAGATCCCTTGGCCATGCAATAAAAGAACCTATTGCTTGTTTCACAGTTACAATTTCATCTCCTACGGGAAATGGGATCTTAGCATCCTCTAGAATTGCATAAGAAATGGACACTCTTGCATTTTCCTTCGAAAGGCACATTCCGTGAAGAGTCGACTCACATCCTTCAGCAAGAGGGATTTCATCAACCCGGCCATATGCTACGATGTTGCTTACTGATCCTATTGCCAGTTGACAAACACCGGATAAACCATCCAACTTCAACCCTTTAGGATGATTCTCAATTTGAACAAACTCATTATCAGCGTCAACCATAAAGGCCTCCTCACCTTTGAAAAAACCATTATGCTCATTCTCCTCTTCAATATTTTCATATCCAACATTGTCCTTAGAAAAAAAATTCTACATTCTCCTCATCACCATGATCTGAACCTTCATCCCCAGATTCCACGTTCAGCTTTTTCCTCACAATATCATTCCTATCATTCTCGTTTACGAACTGAGGCATGCCCTTTAAATCTGAGCAGCTTCCTTGTTGGGAATCAATGATTGGGCTACCCTTTTGACCAATACGTTTTGCCATTTTCAATTCTGCTCTGATCTTTTGAATTTCAGCAGTCCAGAATGCATCTCTCTGTTTTATAATTTTCGGAGTCTCCTCAGCCATAAAGTTTTTAACCTCCTCATGTATCCTCTCCTCAATAGTCCTTGATTTTTTCCAGTCTCGGCAGATCAAAATAGATAGACTGTTTCACGTGGCTCCCCTGCCCACGTACTTTGCCTCCATGCTCAGGCTTACCGAGCGCCATGGTTAACACATCATTTCTACCTTCTTCTACCAATTCCCCTTCTTTAACCTTCTTCTTGAGCAACTCCTAAAAACACCACAATATAGAAGAAGTTATAAATCAAATTGGAACTATGATGAATATTCTCAGTTGAAATATAAATGAATAAATTACTATTTTCTCAGCTTTTTCTTTAACATTCTCATTTTTAAAATTGCCATCTTTGTCTTTCCTTGCAAGGACCCAGGCATCCGATCGATCTATCGGTTCTTCTGGATGTTTTTTCAACTGCATGTACGACATGTTTTATTAATGATTCAAAGATACAAATTCATATTGACCACACAAAGTATATAAAAAGACTAAGTAGATTTAGGTTGTCATCACTAACCCATTCCATTTCTAGGTTGGCATAACCTTTTCGAGACATTAGATGATGATACTCATTCATCCGGCTTCTTTTCACCTGTTTTTCATGAATTTTCTGTAGAAAAAAGCACTAACAAGGTTAAAACATCACGCTAAATACCTATCCAATTATTAAAAATTGATAAATAAATAAAAATAATAAAAAGTTTACCTTAAAATCATCTCCGAGACGATCAACAACAAACATCTCCCAGTGCGACTTTTCTATGAACGTGTAGTCAGCCGGAGGAAAAGTGAGCTTTTCTGGTTGATTCCGGTGTGGAAGGATGTACTCTGTCGTGAGCCGAGATTTGAACTCTCTCCACTTTTGACAAGCGGATTCCCATACCAGTTTCCTTGCTGTCGGAGGTACAATAAAGGCCATCTACGTACATAAGAAATAAAAAAATTAAAATATGCAAGTTAACGAATGAACAAAATCTATAGAAAGAAAAGAAAAAAACCAATTGAAAGAGAAAGATAGGCATGTATTTTTAGACAATTTACTATACCTACACACAGTCCCAAATTTTATTCTTTGTCTGCTCAGGAACTTGCTTCCAACTATCATGCCAAATGGGGACTTTGGTCCTTGCCAAAACTCCAATGTACGACTGCATCTCTCCAGCTTCATCACCATACGGCTCCCCTTTTGCATTGAAGGTCACAGTAAGCTTTTGATTCATTATCTTCCGTCTCAGAATTCTGTGCATCGTGACACAACCACGTTTCAATAGTTTTAGTCCTTCCGGTATTTCTGGATTTTTCTTAGAATCCACTTGCTTTTTCTTAGAATTCACTTGCTTTTTCTTCTTTGACAACTTCTTCTTTAAATTTTCAGATATCGGATTCTTCTTGACAGATATAGGAGAAGAACAAGAGGGGTTAACTTTGTTCAATGATTGTGTTTTCTTATAGCCTTCACAACTCTCATCGCTGTTATGTTTGGAGAAGACTTTGCTTTTTTATGAGAAGCTTGTGTCTTCTTCTTTGGAGGAGCCATAATCTGTGTACCACAAACCATTATAAGGAAGGATTTGCCAAGCTAAGAAATTATATGGGTTTTATGAGAAACAAAATCTAACCACCAAAAAATCTCTAATAATGTGGGTTTTATGAGAAACAAAATCTAATAACTAACCAAGACATCATCAAAGTGAACCATTTAAATCAGTAGCAAGTAACAACAATTAAAAAAATACCAAAGAAACAAGTCATATGAGAGTTTTATAAAAATCCAACAAGAACTACATAACATACGAGGGTTTCACAAGAATCGAACCAAAATATAAAAGAATCACAGCAGAAGAGCATAAGAATCAAAACAAACAAGTAAAAACATTACAAATCAAGAACAAGCAAGAACTGAACATAACCAATAAAGAACAAGCAAGAGCAAACAAGAACTGAACATAACAAGCTTAATCAAGTAACATGCAACAACAAGTAAGAACTGAACAGATTAAAACATGCAAGTACCTTTCTTAGATTTGCTTCGATTAGAAATTGAGAAAAGAAAATGGAAGAGAAGTAAGGAGGGGAATGAAGTGTTATCGGGTAAGAAAAGAGAAATCACAAAGGGGGGAACAAAAGGGGGGAATGAAAATGAACAGAAGAGCATAAGAATCAAAACAAACAAGTAAAAACATTACAAATCAAGAACAAGCAAGAACTGAACATAACCAATGAAGAACAAGCAAGAGCAAACAAGAACTGAACAGAACAAGCTTAATCAAGTAACATGCAACAACAAGCAAGAACTGAACAGATTAAAACATGCAAGTACCTTTCTTAGATTTGCTTCGATTAGAAATTGAGAAAAGAAAATGGAAGAGAAATAAAAGAGGGGAATGAAGTAGTTATCGGGTAAGAAAAGAGAAATCACAAAGGGGGAACAAAAGGGGGGGAATGAAAATGAAAAGAGGGGGAAGTGAAATAATTTTGGGGAATAAACCAACGGCTTGGATTGTTAGTGTTTTACCAATCCAACGGTGTATTTTAATTGATTGATGAGTGAATTATTCATAATTTTTTGAAATTAATTGAAAAGAAGAGAATATTAAATATTTTTTAAACAACGGTTACTATTAAATCTATCCTTAATCTACGATTGGGAAAATTTTGAAGTAACATTTTGATTTTTTTTCTAAATAATTTCGATATTAATTAATTCATAATTTTGAATTTTCTCAGTTGTGTATCTCGTGTCGTGTACCTTATTGTGTCGTCCTTATCATGTCGTGTACTCAAAATCCAAACACAAATACTAAATTATCGTGTTGAGTTAAAAATTGTCGGGTGTAGCTTATATAAACAGCTTTTTAGATATACTTAATTTATACATGACCTCGTTTACTTACTAATTCATTGCCTTTTTCTAATTTTTGGAAAATTACTTTCGGGCATGATACTCAAGAATCCTGGTATGTTGGCAAAATTTAGGGAATATTTCATAACATACCAGGAATCTTGAGTATCATGCCCGAAGGTAATTTTCCAAAAATTAGAAAAAGGCAATGAATTAGTAAGTAAACGAGGTCATGTATAAATTAAGTGTATCTAAAAAGTTGTTTATATAAGCTACACCCGACAATTTTTAACACACCACGATAATTTAGTATTTGTGTTTGGATTTCGAATACACGACATGATAAGGATGACACAATAATTTACATGTTCTTATAATGGGAAATTACAAAAACCGTTGTCTTATGTAAGAAAAAATTATTCCACCAAACCCTAAACCCTAAACCCTAAACCCTATGACCCTAGATCAAACAAAAATTAACAAAAATTAAAGGCGAAATATTCAAATTTGTCGACATTAAAATGACTCGTTTCACTTTTGTAACGGATATAGTGTCTATTTAAAAACTTAACAAATCCCGAATTTTTTATATAGAGTTATCGACTATATAGTTCGAAAGTAACCACTGAATGCACATATAGTATATGATTACAATGTAACAAATTAAAAGAAGACACTTGAAATTATTTTCATAAACAATTAGTGATATTTAAATATATATTTAATAATGTAAGTTTTAACATGTCAATTGTTCCTTTTGTTGCATGTCTTCGAAGCCTACAAAATCATTTATAGTCCTTGTGTTTGTCGAAAAAGTTGATATAATACGACAATGGTTTATTGAAAAAACACTTGTTTGTAGGTGTTACTACAATGATAAATTGTTAAAACCGTTGTCCAAGATTTTAAATAAACTATGCTACAAACCATTGTGTTTACATTTTTTTACAATGCAATATTGTTGAAACCATTGTCCTGAGTTTTAAATAAACCAAGACACCAAATTCTTTTACTTTAAGAAAATTTCTATTTTTTTCAAAAAAAATATAAGTGGGAACACTGGTGAAAGAGGGGGAAAGTGTAAATAATTGACTAGCAATAAAGTAGTTTGACTAGCATTATTATACGTGATCATTGTCTGTCTGAAGTATCTATGTTTTATTATGCCTCTTTTATTGTCTCCTTCATACACCATTTCTTAACCATATATTTGTCTCAGTTCTTTGATGTCTGAAGTAATCCAGGGGAACTTCACTTTACTGAACTCAGGTAAGTTTCTGCTGAATTCATATCAATTTGGGGATTTGGTGTTTATATCGATTTGGAAAACTTGAAATTAGGGTTCATATCTATTTGGAGAATTTTAATAAGGGTCCATATCGAGTTTTATGGAATATATATGTTTGTGGAATTTGAGCAAAAGAATGGGTTTAAACTTGGTTGAGTAAAAATGGATAGATCTTGGTTGAAAGCAGATAGAAGAACACAAGAATTTAAACTTGGAGTGGTAGAATTGTTAAATTTTGCTTTTCTGAATGGGTTTAAAGAAAATAAAATTAGTTGTCCATGCTTAAGATGCGCTCATAGTAAATCTTGGAATGCTCAGACTGTTAAGGATCATCTTTATCAATATGGTATTGATCAAACCTATACGTGTTGGATATGGCATGGAGAGTCAAATTATGTACAGAGTCATGTAGTTTCTGAACAGGAAACTTCAGAATCATCCGTTGATCCTACAAACATGAGAATGAGGCAGGATATTGTCGATGATGAGGATATTTCATTAGATTCTTCTGATTTTATGAATCATGTTCAAGGTGAAAATAAACCACTTTATCCTGGATGCGAGAGTTTTACAAAAATGAGAGCTTTAGTCAAGTTGTATAATTTAAAAGCAAAACATGGTATTTCTGATAAATGCTTTTTCGATGTCCTTCTTTTGCTTGCATCAATGCTTTCGGAAGGCAACAGTATGCCTTCATCTTTTGGTGAAGCCAAGAAAACTTTATGTACTTTAGGCATGGATTATGAAAAAATACATGCGTGTCCGAATGATTGTCTCTTATACCGCGGTGAGAGGGACGAAGATGAGACGATTTGCCGAATATGTGGGGCATCTAGATGGAAGTTAAACAAGAAAGGAGAAGAATTGGAAGGGATCCCTGCTAAGGTTCTATGGTACTTTCCATTGATACCAAGATTGAGAAATTTGTTCAATACAGCTCAGATTGCAAAGGACATGACTTGGCATAAAACCGAGCGACAAAATGATGGTAAAATTAGACATCCGGCTGACTCAAAGACATGGAAGGATGTCGATCAAAGGTGGCCTGAGTTTGCTGCAGAGGCTAGGAACCTTCGGTTAGCTTTATCCTCCGATGGATTTAATCCTTTCCATGGACCAGGAAGTGATCACTCAACATGGCCTGTGTTGCTTTCAATTTACAACCTCCCACCTTGGCTTTGTATGAAGAGAAAGTACATTATGTTAAGTCTATTGATATCCGGACCAAATCAGCCTGGAAATGATATTGATGTATACCTTCAACCACTTATAGAAGATTTGCAGAAATTGTGGCACGGGAAACAAGTTTATGATGCATTTAAGAAAGAGTCTTTCATACTAAGAGGAATTTTATTGTGGACAATTAGTGATTATCCAGCCTTAGGAAACTTGTCCTTAGGAAACTTGTCGGGTAACATCATTAAATGATATAATGCTTGTGTAGTTTGTGTTGATAAAACAAAAGCTACCAGGTTGGCTACTTACAAAAAGACGGTGGTTATGAGACATCGTAGATGGCTGCCCAGAAATCATCCATATCGAAGGCAAAAATCAGCCTTTGATAACACCATGGAGAAGTTATCAGAACCTATTCCTTTAACTGGAGAGGAGGTGTTAGAAAGGGTACTACCACTAGCGGACCATGTTTATGGTAAGACACAAAACCAACCTCGGTGGAAAAAAGGGGAACCTCGACCAATTTGGAAAAAGATGTCTATATTTTTTCAGCTTGAGTACTGGAAGTTTTTGCCAGTTCGCCATACCCTCGATGTGATGCATATAGAAAAAAATATATGCGAGGCTTTAACCGGTACATTGCTAAATATTCCCGGGAAGACAAAAGATAGAGAATCTGTTCGTATTGATATGGCTGAAATGGGAATAAGAATGGAGCTGAGACCAAAAAATTCTGGAAAAAAAGAGAAGTTACCGATGGCATCTTGGAACTTATTGCATAAAGAAAAAAAGATTGTCTGCTCGTCCTTGATTGGCATGAAGTTACCTGATGGTTTTTGTTCGAACCTTAAGGGTATAGTATCAATGGACACTCTGCGACTTGTTGGAATGAAATCTCACGACTGTCATACAATGTTGCATCACTTGCTCCCCATCGCACTTCGGTCAGTACTTCAAAAACAGGTTAGGTGCACTATTATCAGGTTTTGCCTTTTTTTCAAGGCAATTTGTAGTAAAGTCATTGAGGTCGATAAATTAGAAAAAATGCAGTCTCAATTGGTGGAGACCTTATGCCAGCTAGAAAAGCACTTCCCCCCTTCCTTGTTTGATGTAATGATCCATCTCTCAGTTCATCTTGTAAGAGAAGTTGAGCTTTGTGGTCCTATCTTCCTACGTTGGATGTATCCTTTCGAGAGATATATGAAGACGTTCAAGGGATATGTTCGAAACAGGGCTCATCCGGAAGGTTGCATCGCTGAGGCCTATATTGCAGAAGAGGCGGTTGAGTGTTTAGTTAATTTTGAAGAACCAACAGTTGGGTTACCGGGAAGGGATAAGAACAAGGAGTAATACAGACCCTTATCTGGTGCAATAATGATAAAGCTGAGCATCAAGGATTTGCACCAAGCACATCTGTGTCTTCTTCAAAACAGTAATGAATTGACCCCATATTTCAAGTAAGTTTCTTTATTTAGATTTCTGATTTTTCAGTAATAAATACATCTATTTTTTGTTCCATGATTTTATGATTTTTTTCAACAAAAGCTGAAATTGATTTACTCACAGTGAACATATGGCCTTCTTGGTGGCAAGATATCCATTACATGAAAATGATGAAGAATGGCTTAAGAACAAGCAAAATGAAACATTCCCTAATTGGTTTCAAAAGAAGGTAATAGCTAGACAATAATTTTTTTCTAATTTAAAGAAATCAAGTAAATGTCTAATTGCTTTAGTATTTTATTTTTTGGACAGATTTTGTCAGAATTGCTTGATGTGAAAAGTATGGTATCTAAGGAGGTAATGTGGCTTGCAGAAGGGCCTAACAAGTATGTCCCTACATTCAGTGGCTACAAAGTCAATGGTGTTACCTACAGCACAAAAGATCGTGATGATACGCGACAAGTTCAATGCAACGGTGTTTGTGTTCATGCTGATACAATGCTCGTGCAGGATAAGGATAAGAACATTGAGCATATTTCACATACATTTTATGGAGTAATCACAAGTATTTGGGAGTTGGACTATAACCATTTTCGAGTCCCTATCTTTCAGTGCAATTGGGTAGATATGAACAAAGGGGTTAAGATAGATGATTTAGGATATACGGTTGTTAATTTACACAAGTTAGGTTTTCTGAACGACCCTTTTGTGTTAGGTAAACATGTCAAGCAAGTTTGTTACATTGACGACCCTCTTGAAAAATTCTGGTCAGTTGTATTAAAATTACCAAACAAGTTCGATGATCAAAGTGACGATGAAAATGAGGGATCCGTAGAAATTGAACTTGAAAATGAGGTAGATGTCACCATGTTCCCAACTGTTGATGAAGTCGAGGAAGAAAATAGCAGTTACATGCGGGAGGAAGAAGAGATGATTCAACTTTCATAATTATATCAACTGATCAGATGTTGCCTATAAGTGCCTATGTTATCCCCTTTGCTTATAATTTGTACTAAATCAAATTTGGTTGGACAGTTTATTGTAAGATTTGTTTTGGCATTGTTCTTGAAGGATTTGGTTTGATTTTTATCCAAGAATTGTTATATGTAATTTGTACCTTTCAGTTAGGTTGAGAAGTTTTTTGTACATCTGGTTTGACAACTTGTTGGAAGCTTTTATTTGACAATGTTCTTAAAGCATTTGGTTTGCTTTTTGTCTAAAGATTTATGTTTTAGGCAATTTTTTTAAAACCCTCTGAAAATTAGACAACGGTTTTTCATAAAAGTTGTTGTAACATATTTTCTAATGCAGGTGATTCAGACAACGAGTAAGACACCATTGTCTGAAACTCTTTTACTCAACAGGGGTGATAAACTATTGTCTGTTATGCTTTGTTTCTAACATTAGTTTTTCTGCACTATTGTCTCAAATAAATAACACATTGGTACCGGAAAACCGTTGTCTAAGTTGCACAACAGTCCTTAAAACCCATTGTGTAAAACCATAGAAAGCACACCAGTTTATTGTGACCTAAACAACACTTGTACCAATAGATGTCACACAATGAGGATAAATACAACCATTGTCTCATTGGAGCACAGGGGCACCATTTAGACAACAATTTCGAATAAGTTGAATCACCATTGTGTGAAACAGAATGATACAAGGCTTTTTGGTCAACTACCAATTAATCGTTGTCTGATTTTTTGAGATAACAGTTTTATTGGCCACCATTGTGTAATAGGTGTTGTCTGATTCAGTTTCTGGTGTAGTGTGTATTAAGATATTAAATCACATACTTGTAATTTTTCAGCAATTAGAGATGGAGTGTCTGCAAGTGAAGAAGAGAAAGATAGAAGAGAAAGATAGAGCACTTGCCTCTGCTAATGCTTTTAATACTTTTTTGAAGTGGAAGAACAGGAACCAGGTAATTCTTCATGTTGCAGAAAGAAGATGGGCAGTTGATTGTATTCTGAGGTGGGATCGGTGTACTTTAACTAGAGGATGGACCCGATTTAAACGGGACAACTCACTGAATGTAGGTGATGTTTGTGTGTTTGAGCTAATCAACTCCTCTAGAAAATGGTTCAAGGTCCTTGTATTTAGAGCAAAACCTGAAGCTACAAGATCTTCAGCTCATCACTGATATTTGTAACTTTTTGCTTTCTTGTTATGCTTCGCTAGACTTGTTATGTACAAGTCTAAGTTTTTTGAGAGGGCTCTAGTTCGGAATTGTATCCTACTAATTGTGTCCTACCAGTTGTTACTAATGTATTAATATGTCATGTCATCAGATTGTCTCAACCCAAATTTTTGTATCTCGAATTCAAAACGATGGTCATATTCACACAGGTGAGTGAAGTTAAAATGAACAAAGGGATGGTGGTCTTTTGTTAAATATACTAAATTTCTTCTTTTACAAGAGCTGTGCAGAATTACCTACAAATATAGATCACCATAAGCACAACCAACACCCGCTTACTCTCCTACCACGTCCTGATGAATACTTATGTGATGTTTGTTCTCGTCTTCCAAAATTTGCTTATGCATGTGATGATTGTGATTTCAATGTGTGTGTGTTTTGCACTCTCGAACACAGAGTGCTTCATCGTGAAGGTCACCGGGAGCACAAACTAACATTGATGAATAGGGAAGCCTTTTTTGAGTGTGATGTTTGTGGTGAGGAAGCTAAAGACTCTTCCTATGTATGCACCACCTTTGAATTTTGGATCCACAAGACCTGTGCTTTCTCGCCTTTCGTTATTCCAACTCCTATTTATCATCATCACCCTCTCCTATCTCATCTACTCCATTCCTCACATGCACCGCTATTTTGAAGGAGACTGCAACATCTGCAACAAAATAGTTTACAATAACCGCTGGATGTATTATTGTCACAAATGCACATACTTTGTGTATATGAGGTGTGCTAAATCCTCAGATGCAGTACCTATGGTGTAAGTGCCCTCAATTAAAGTTGCTTTGTTTGTATCTAGATCATCTGTCTTGTTAGTCTGATACCAGAATCAGTAGTTTCTGGTATTGGTGTTAACACAAGGAGAACAATATTTGGTAGGCTTTTTTTTAAAAATTTTAAGTTGTTCATTCAATAGCTTAAGTACATAGGACTATTTGTATTTCATTCTGGGGATCGTAAAGATTCTCTAGTCTCTAGAATAGTCTTACTTACAGCCTTATCTAAATCTTCTTTATTACATACGAAAGTTTCGGATAGTCTAGAAATGCATTAGTAATTTCCACATTATCATCACACATGAGCTTATGTCTTGACTATTGCCATTCCCTAGCTAATTCCAATTCTTTTTTTTTTCAGAAATGATATTGAAGCAGCTGGTGTCACTAATAGAAATATGCCCTTAGAAGCCCTTAAACATCGATTATTGTGAAAACAATCTGCGATTAATACATATAAATCAAACAAGTGTGTGCGTGAGTAAATGAAATAAAACAGAGAAAGAAAAGATATAAACAGAAGAGAGATCCTCGAGTCCAGTTGAAACTGTCTTCTTAAAGCTATTTCGCCTCTCACCGTATGTGCGAGTCGATAGCCTCCCAGGATAAAACGAGGTAGCGGCGGCGTTACGGATAACGAGCACCTTCAGCGAGTTTAAAGGGGCACGAAACTATCACCGACAGAGAGAGAGGCAGTGTTTATGTTTACGAGGACGACTGTATATGTTGAATAATTGAACCCTAAACCCTATAACGAAAATATAGAGGCTTAGAGAAACGTGTGCACTACTTCTCTTATTTAATTAAACACGTTAATTAAATTTAATTCAAGAGTCAATTATTATCCGTAATTGAATCAAATTATAACTGTCAAATCAATTCATATTCGTAAAAATAAATACCGAATAATGAATATTTATTTAAGAGCCCAAACCCACTGGAAATTAAACTAGCAAAACTAGTCCGTGATTATTCAGGCCAATTTTCTGCTACATTCGTGTCCGCACGTCGCACACGTGGGCAAGCCCGAAGGCTTCGCAAGCCTCGGATTACCCCTCGAAATCCCATAATTTGCACCCCCCTGCGCGCACATGTAGGAGATGGAGCAACACCTTACTAACACTTTTAAACACTACTAAAGTGTTGTGCTATATAAAGCAATGAAAACCCCTTTTCCATTTAAATGTGGGATACAAGTTTTCCTTTCTACATTTCCACCTTCAAGGGACCAACTTTAGATGATCACATCTCATTCATCCCTTAACCATTTTGAGTGTTTCAAAGTGCCTCGGAAAGCTCTCACGGAAGAGAACATACTCCAAGCGTCACCCACTCAAGAACGACTCAAAATGACTTGACAATGTGGGGCTCAATACCCACATTTTCCAACAATCCCCCACATGGATGAGATTGATATTTCAGTAGCACACCCAGACAGACAGACACGGAGTTTGACTTGGTGATAGTTTCTTCGATCAGATATAGCATACGATAGGTAGAGAATGCTCCTTGAACCTTCGCTCGAATAAGCATACCGACTTTACTGGTAGATAGTAGACGTGCTTGTCCTTGAACTGTTTGACCGTTTATGTAAACGATGATATACTTATCACTATATCATTTCTGACTCGTTCAGCTCTCATGATTATGTCCATTTTGGCCATGGAACATCGTCCTGGTTCTGCAGGAGTTTCTAAAAAATTGTGCCTTGCAATTCTCCTTTGAAGCGGCCCCACTTCTCTCCCACATAGGTGATCTTTATCTTATAGAGTAACCCGCTTTTACTCAACTGAATTCCATGCGTTCACTCCTGAACTCCATGTATTCATCAAAGATCATTAAAAGCTCAAACCTTAACCTCGTACCTTACAGGTCTCACTGTTTCCTCATCATAGGAACATGCCATGGGTTACCCCCACAGTGATTTGGTCATCATGATTTAGTTGTCCCATTGAACCAAGTTCTTGGGATCTCCAGTCAGCAATGGTTGGGTGTCCACCATGATGCTGTTAAACAATAGGCTTAAGGCCCATCCCTCTCGATGATTTCTCAACCACTTCTCTTGATAACCCTTTGGTTAGTGGATCCGCGATATTATCTTTTGACAGTATATAGTCAATAGTGATAATTCTGGTTGAGATCAATTGTCTAATGGAACTGTGTCGTCGTCGTATATGACGAGACTTTCCATTATACATCGTGTTCTGTGCTCTGCCAATAGCGGATTGACTATCACAGTGAATCCCTATTGCAGTTACAGGCTTTGGCCATCTTGGAATATCCTCCAGAAACTGACGTAGATATTCAGCCTCTTCGGCGCATTTATCTAGTGCCACAAACTCAGCTTCCATCGTGGAATGAGTTATCACCGTTAGTTTTGAGGATTTCCATGATATTACCGTTCTAGCTAATGTAAACACATAGCCACTCGTAGACTTAAGTGCTTCCTTGCTAGATATCCAATTTGCGTCAGTATATCCTTCTAATACTGCTGGGTATCTGTTATAGTGCAGTCCATAGTCTTGAGTTCCCCGCAAGTACCTTAGTACCCTTATGATCGCTTTCCAGTGATCAGCACCCGGATTACTCGTAAACCTACTCAACTTGCTAATTGAGTATGCAATGTCTGGTCTTGTACAGCTCATGAGGTACATCAGACTACCAATTATCCTCGAGTATTCCAACTGGGAAACAACTACACCTTTGTTCTTGGATAGGTGCAAAGTCATATCCACAGGTGTCCTAGCTTTCTCAAAGTCATCCTTAAGAAACTTCTCAAGGATCTTGTCAACATAATATGGTTGACTTAATGTGAGACCCTATGATGTTCTAGAAATTTGAATTCCCAGATTTACATTTGCTAGTCCCATGTCTTTCATGTTGAACCTTGATTTCAACATATCCTTTGTAGATTTGATCACTTTATCATTGCTTCCGGCAATAAGTAGATCATCTACATATAGTATCATCATGACATAGCCATTGTCATTCTCCTTGACATAGTTGTTCTCGTTATCCTTGTAATAGGCACAACTATCACATTCATTGATTTTGAAGCCATTGGCCAACACGACCTCATCAATTTTTTCATGCCATTTAATAGGCGCTTGCTTCAAACCATACAATGATTTTACCAATCTACAAACTTTCCTTTCTTGTCCAAGGACAATAAACCCTTCAGGTTGTTCCATATAGATTTCCTCATCTATGTCTCCATTTAGGAAAGCTATTTTCATATCCATTTGATGTACAGTTAGATTACGCATTGCAGCAATAGCAAACATCATCCTTATGGACGTTATTCTCGTTACAGGAGAATATGTATCAAAGTAATCAAGGCTTTTTGTTGCTTGTATCCTTTAATTACAAGTCTGGCCTTATACTTATCAATAGTGCCATCAGTTTTCAACTTCTTCTTGAAAACCCACTTGCTACCTAATGGTTTGCAACCAGTTGGCAAGTCCACTAATTCATAAGTATGATTCTACATAATTGAATCAACTTCATTCTTGATGACCTCTTTCCACATAGGCCCATCAGGTGAGGTAACCGCCTCCTTATAGGTTTTTGGGTCACCTTCTTCGAGCAAATAGGTCATAAAATCAGACCCATGGGATTTCTCCGTTCGTTGTCTTTTTCTCCTTCTCACTACCCCCACATTTTCGTCTTCACTTTCGTCACTCTCATTATCGTCATCTACAGACTCATGAGATCGTTTAGACGTCGTAGGTTGTTGGTTTCCTGGATTACAGGGAAACATCGTCTCAAAGAATGAGGCATTCCTTGATTCCATAATGGTATTCTTTTGAATATCAGGAATCTTGGATTCATGAACAAGAAACTGATATGCAGTACTATGTGAAGGATATCCGATGAAGATACAATCCACAGTCTTAGGACCTATCTTTACCTTCTTTGGTGTAGGGATCAATACCTTTGCAAGGCACCCCCACACTTTCAGGTGTTGGTAACTTGGTTTCTTTTTCTTCCACATTTTATAAGGACTTACATCCTTATTCTTGCACATCGTAATATTTAAAATATTATTTGCGCTTAAGATGGCTTCTCCCCACATTGATTGTGGAAGCCCAGAGCTTAACAACATCGCATTCATCATCTCTTTCAGAGTACGATTCTTCCTCTCAACCACACCATTTGACTGAGGGGAGTATGGTGCAGTGACCTCATAGATTATACCATGCTGTGAACAGAATTCCCCAAACGGTTCAACATATTCACCTCCACGATCACTTCGTATCGTTTTGATTTTCTCAGTTTGTTGTGTCTCAACTTCTTCTTTATAGATTTTAAATTTATCTATAGCTTCGTCTTTGCTTTTCAACAAATATACATAGCAGTATTTTGTACAATCATCAATGAATATAATAAAATATTTGTTTCCTCCTCTTGTTGGAGCGAATTTTAAATCACATATATCGCTATGTATTAGGTCTAGCACTTTGTTGTTCCTTTCCACACGTTTAAATGATGATCTCGTTAATTTTGCCTCAACACAAGTCTCACACTTATGTTTTGAATCAATAGTGAGTTTTGGTATGTATTCTTTTACACTTAAATGTCATAAAGTGTCATAATTTACATGTCCTAATTTAGCATGCCATAAATTAGAAGACTCAAGGAAGTAAGCAGAAGAATTCTTCATTTCATTATTGTCCTTAACGGACATCACATTGAGCTTAAAAAGCCCATCGGTTACATAACCCTTGCCTACAAATATACCACTCTTAGATAAAATAACTTTATCCGACTCTATTACAATGCGAAAGCCATGCTTATTCAATAGAGAACCAGAGACAAGGTTCTTGCGAATATCAGGCACATAAAGTACATTCTTCAAAGTCAGATTCTTCCCAGAGGTCATCTTCAGGATCACCGTGCCTTCACCCTCAATGGTAGAAGTTGCTGAATTCCCCATGTAGAGCTTCTCACCAGCATCGGAAGCTTTGAGGCTAGAAAAAATCGCCTTGTTTGAGAAAACATGCCTAGTAGCACCAGTATCAATCCACCATTCACGCGGATTAGAACCGACCAGGTTCACTTCAGAGACCGTAGCACAGAGGTCTATATCACCCATCTCCTTGGAGATATTATCAACCATGTTTGCTTCTTTCTTCTTGTTGGGATTCTTGGGCTTCTTGCAGTTAGAAGACCTATGACCAACCTTATCACAGTTGTAGCACTTCCCTTGAAATTTTGACTTCGAAATCCCTCCCTTGGGTGCCAGCTTTGCCAATTTATCAGAACTAGTCTTCTTGGGCTTGGAGCTTTGAGCATGCTACACCATGTTTGCCTTCTCAGTGGCAATATTAACTTTCTTCTCGGACCCTCTGTTGTCTTCTTCAATATGAAGTCTAACAATAAGATCCTCCATAGACATCTCATTTCGCTTGTGCTTAAGATAGTTCTTGAAATCTTTCCATCCAGGTGGAAGCTTTTCAATAACAGCAGCGACTTGGAAAGACTCACTAATGACCATTCCCTCAGCATGAATGTCATGAATGATCACCTGCAGTTCCTGTACCTGACTGACCACAGTCTTAGAGTCTGTCATCATATAATCAAGAAAGCGGCCAACAATCCACTTATTTGCCCCAACGTCCTCGGTTTTATACTTATGGTCAAGTGACTCCCATAAGGCCTTAGCTGTTGGCTTCGTGCTGTACACGTTATATAATGAGTCAGACAAACAATTTAGCACATAGTTCTGACAGATGTAGTCGGAGTGCTTCCAAGCATCAGCAGCATACACAGTCTGCACGTTACTCTCAGCAGTGAGCAACGGTGGTTCTTCCTTAAGGAAGCGATCCATATACAACGTGGTCAGATAAAAGTGCATCCTTTGTTGCCAACGTTTGAAGTTCATTCCGTTGAACTTCTCAGGCTTTTTAGCATGTGCAGCAGGCACAGTTGGCATAACAGGTGCAACAGGCACCACAGTTGGCTGACCCCCATCAGATGCTACGATCTGTGCGTTAGGGTTAGGCGGCTGCTGGTGACCCCCATCAGGTATTATAACCTGTGCATTGGGATCAGCCATCACATTTCCAGCGTTAATCATAGTTTGGTTCTCCATCGATCTGTTACTCAATAAAACAAGCAGATACAGATGTATCAGTCACAGATGTATAAAATAAATTAGCTTTAAGATTGTGAAAACAATCTGCGATTAATACATATAAATCAAACAAGTGTGTGTATGAGTAAACGAAATAAAACAGAGAAAGAAAAGATATAAACAGAAGAGAGATCCTCGAGTCCAGTTGAAACTGTCTCCTTAAAGCTATTTCGCCTCTCACCGTATGTGCGAGTCGATAGCCTCCCAGGATAAAACGAGGTAGCGGCGGCGTTACGGATAATGAGCACCTTCAGCGAGTTTGAACAGGCACGAAACTATCACCGATAGAGAGAGAGAGAGAGAGAGAGAGAGAGAGAGAGAGAGAGGGGTAGGGTTTATGTATAGGGGGACGGCTGCATATGTTGAATAATTTAACCCTAAACCCTATAACGAAAATATATAGGCTTAGAGAAACGTGTGCACTACTTCTCTTATTTAATTAAACACGTTAATTAAATTTAATTCGAGAGTCAATTATTATCCGTAATTAAATCGAATTATAACTTTCAAATCAATTCATATTCGTATTTATAAAAATAAATACCGAATAATGAATATTTATTTAAGAGCCCAAGCCCAGTGGAAATTAAATTAGCAAAACTAGTACGTGATTATTCGGGCCAATTTTCTGCTACATTCGTGTCCGCACGTCGCACACGCGGGCAAGCCCAAAGGCTTCGCAAGCCTCAGATTACCCCTCGAAATCCCATAATTTGCACCCCCATGCGCGCGCACGTAGGAGATGGAACAACACCTTACTAACACTTTTAAACACTACTAAAGTGTTGTGCTATATAAAGTAATGGAAACCCCTTTTCCATTTCAATGTGGGATACAAGTTTTCCTTTCTACATTTCCACCTTCAAGGGACCAACTTTAGATGATCACATCTCATTCATCCCTTAACCATTTTGAGTGTTTCAAAGTGCCTCGGAAACGGAGGAGAATCCGTCACCCACTCAAGAACGTCTCAAAATAACTTGACAATGTGGGGTTCAATACCCATATTCTCCAACAGTTATAAACCAATGTCTTTTTTTTCAAATCGATGTCTTGCGAGATGTCGCTATTCAATCATATTATCACCCAGTGTGGCAAATTCCAAGTTAACTTTCAAGGTAAAGGGGAAAACAATACAACTATACCTAATAATCAGCACATGATTGAAGGGCACATGAGTCATTAGAACCATCAATTAGAACAAATTCAATTTGCTCTTAGTAAGAATGATGGTGAAGACAGTGATGACGATAGACGAGTGTTGATATGTGATGGCTGCATTCAACCCATAACTGATACTCATCCATCTTACTATGCTTGTATTGAATGTAGTTTCTTTCTCTACTCCTTGTGTGCCACTAAGCTGCCCTTTATGTTGCTAGGGGAGCATCCTCATTTCACCTCTCACACTTGCTCTTGCTTTTTATGAGTGATAACTTTTGTGGTTGTGGACTGTGAAGTTTGTAGTTATTACACAAATGGTTTATACTATAAGTGTGTGGATTGTGATATCGAAATTGATATCCGGTGTGCATTCTTGCCCAGAAGGAACCGTTTTGTAGTGTAAGTAACTTTAAGATTACTGACGGTTTGGAACATGTATAATACATGCGAAACTTGCAGTAGCTTCCAGATTCATATAGAGTGCTTAATTTATCCAAGTAGAATAAATTACATCTTCACCCCATAACCCTAGGAGAGCCTCCATTCTTCTATGAGCACTACAAGAAAAATGTCCATAGATATCGGTTTTTGGCTGATATCTATGTTGTTTTGCAACCAATGTTGATATCGGTGATGTCTATTCTAGACATCGGCCATATACCGATGTCTTTGATACCATTAAATATCATTTCTGGCAGAGTGGTTGATGTCCATGCATTGATTTTTTATAAAAAATGTTATAAGTAAATAATTTAATAAATAAATTACACCTATTACAACAAATTAAACATATAATGAGATACTCCCTTCGTCCCTAAAAACGTTTCCTCTTTGTGTTGGACACGTTTGCCAATGCACACTTTTGAATGTTAATATCTTTATTTTCGTATTAATATTAAATATAAAAACTTCATTGTATTAAAGTACTCATAAATACGAATCCAACAAAATCACTCATGATTATGTTTGATCTTATAGATTAGACGTAAATTAGTAGTCAATCGCTTAACATGAACAATACAAAAGGTCAAAATGGGAGAAACATTTTGGGATGGAGGGATTATATTTTTTGCCACATAGACATCATATATTTTCTTTTATGTGATGTAAAACCCAGTATTAAACATCGATTTCCTTCATAAAAGGTGATGTCCGTCCCCAGTTAGACATCAATTTTATCCCAAAGAAAGTGATGTCTATATTCCATTTAGACTTGAACATGTCAATCTTTGACATCAATTTTTAAACAATAAGTGATGACATTAACTTTTTTGACATCAGTTTTGTTCATTAAAAGTGATGTACAATTATTTTTGAGACATCAGTATTTATTCATTAAAAGTGATATACAATTGTTTTTTGACATCAATATATATTCATTAAACGTGATGTACAATATTTTTTTCGACATCAGTATTTATTCAATAAAAGTGATGTATAAGAAGCTTATAGACAAAATGTGTATATCTTTGACATCACTATTTTCTCAAAAAATGTTGTATTGGTTATTAATAGATATTTGTTATAAATAAAACCAATATCTTGTACTGCATAACCAAAATTAAAAACTTATGATTAATAAGAATTTACAAAAATCCAACCATTCAAAATATCTACCATCAACCAACACCAACCCCATCATTTTCAGTTCGCAAAATAAACCAGATAACTACATACTACTGCATTTGCAACTCAATCCGCAAAAGCATACCAAAGTGACAAACTAGCTAGCTATATCACTTTACCACTTGTTCAGACACTTATGCTAAGAACACGTTACCACTCTAGAATTATGAAAAATGTGATCATTCTTTTCACAATAATTGTGTACGTTGGTACAAAAGCTTCAAACTTGGAGGGATTATAAAACTTAAAATTCAAAATCAACCTCACATACTTCCATTGATTTTCAAGGTGAAGTCTACAAGAAAGAATTTTCCTCTTTATATTTGCATAAATTACGGGGAATGTTATGAATGCTCTTTCTTTCTCGAATGTGGTGGTTGTGGATTTCTTATCTGCTGCAAGTGCGTTAGAAAAATCGTTGCTTAACAAGCTCAGGTTCAGGCTCATATCAGGAAGACCACTACATCATTGCCACTTTTATTATTGTAACTATATTCGAATATAATGAGTAGATTTTTATGCTCATGTGCTTGGTTATTGAGTGTTATACTGAATTTTCTGTCATTACAATAGCACTTTGATTATCACAATATATAGAAATTTTAGAATATTTTAACCCATAATCCAATAACTAATTCTTCATCCAAAGAATCTGTGCATAACAGCTTCCTGCAGCAATGTACTCAGCTTCTGCAGTAGAAGTGGAAATTGACTTTTGTTTCTTGCTAAACTAAGAAACCAGTCCGCCTCCAAGAAATTTACAACTAGCAAAAATGTTTTTTCAGTCTATTTTGCAACCTGCAAAATCAGCATCTGAGTATCCTATCAACTTAAAGTCTGAATCTCTTGGATACCACAAACTGTTGATGGAGGAATTTGGTAACAACAAATTTTGAGGTTCGTAGCCGGAATCAAGATGTATGACGGCGGTTCTTCATCGGAAACATGAACAGTAATCGGTGGATCCAATGAACAGTATTCGTCGGAAAAGATGAACAGTGTTTGGTGGTGGTTATTATTGGTGGCTGAGATTGCTCAGGGTTGATGGTGGCTCCTTAAGGCTCTCGCTTTCGACCCCTTGCAATTTGCCTACGTATCCCAGTTTATAGGGAATCAAGCCAACGTAGTTCTTGGGGAACAAGAAACCTAACGGGCTTAGATTTCTTGTCCCGAGGCCCAATGGGAAACCCACTGGAAACCGTCTTGTACTAGCTTTAGGAATGTCCGCCGATGAGGCCCAACCACAAAGGCCCAAGGCTCGTCCGCGGCTTCGAGACTTCACGGTTAAGGCATCTCCCTGGCCAAGGATAACCCTCCGCTACCAGCTGTTTCTCTAGTCCGCGGATATAGGTATAGCCGTGGTTCAACCCAAATATAGGACGCATCCTTGCCCCCGATAAGGAGCCCCTACTAGATTACATGACAAGTAATCCCAAACTTTTGGGTGCAAAGTGCAGGATACTCCGAAGTCTCCCAACGAGGACACCCGTTGATTACAGAGACAGAGCTCCCAAAGCACATACCAGAATTTACCCCACATCCCCAATGAGGACACTCATCGACTACAGGAGGAGGCCTTCCGTCCAGGCATACCCCTGGAGGTCCCTGACCACGGACACCGCCTTTCCTGTAGATGTGCTACATGAATGAGTTTTTCAATAGAGTACCTGCATCAAATAGGTTAGTAATAATAATCTCTATATTCCTTGAATCTTCCAAAGAGTTCGTCCAAGTAGCATGTCAAAGTTGCATTATGTGCCAAGTAGAAGTTAAGGGCACGCCCAAATATTTCTGTACGTTGGTGCCGCCCTGTGTCATCAGCCTTTAATCTCTTCTTTTATCATTCTATATCATAGGGCATGCCCTAAATTATTCAACATTAGGGCTCGCCTTAACTCTGTTCAAGTAAAGCCAAGGTATGAATCTGTCAAAGTAATTATGTCCAAGGAATCCGTCCAAGGAATCTGTCCGAGGAATCTTTTAGGGCTCGCCCTAATATATGCAAAGGTAAGGGCTTGCCCTGACCTATCCAAGGGTTTTGGCGCATGCTAAGCTGTCCAAGGATTTTGGCGCGTACCAAGCTATCCAAGGGCTTGGGCGCGTGCCAAGCTGTCCAAGGGTTTTGGCGCATGCCAAGCCGTCCAAGGGTTTTGACGCGTGCCAAGCTGTCCAAGCGTTTTGGCGCGTGCCAAGCTGTCCAAGGGTTTGGGCGCGCTCTAATTTTTCCAAGGATTGGGCTTGCCCTAACTCGTCCAAGGTTTGGGTTTGCCCTAACTTTTCCATCAAAAAACCCATTTCCTTGGACGTCCTTCCTTGGCCGTTTGTCCTTGGTCATCCGCCCTTGGCTGTCCGCCCTTGGTTATCCGCCCTTGGCTGTCTGCCCTTATTAAATCATGTTGACCCGAATTTGACCCGGATATCTTGTTTACCAAATTTTGGCTATAACAACTACCCTCCAAATTCCATATGTCATTGGAAATGGGATTGGAATTTTTAACTTTCTTGACTTCAAATATTTGTACGCATCGTTCTCTTAATAAAGTGCACCTATATTGGTGTAGCTTTTAGGGCGCAACCAAAGAATTTTAACTGATTAATAAGTAAATCATGGAAGACATTCGTCTCCATTATCTTTAAACCCAAGCAAAAATTTATGTTATCCTTCATCATGAGGGCGCGCCCTCCGCATCTTCATCTATGAAGGCGTGTCCTCGGACTTGGCATCTTTCCCACCCCTTTGAGGGAAATTCTTCTGTAAGAAATGCATCTAACTCGACAAAGTCTTTAAACTTGGAGGGTGCACCCTCTCTTAAAGGAGCATTTTCACCGACAAGGTTTTTATCTCTGGAGGGCGCGTCCTCTACAAGAGGAGCATCATCCTTGATAATTCTTCATCCTTGGAGGGCGCGTCCTCTGTAAAAGTAGCATCTATCTCGACAACGTATTCATCCTTGGAGGGCGCGTCTTCTGCAAGAAGAGCATCTACCTCGACAAGGTATTTTTTCGTTGGAGGGCGTGTATTCTGTTAGAGGAGCATCTACCTCGACAAGAGAAATTCATCCTTGGAGGGCGCATCCACGACAAGGGAAATTCATCCTTGGAGGGAGTTTCCTTACAGAGGAGCATCTACCTGGACCAGGGAAACCATCCTTGGAGGGCGCGTCCTATGTAAGAGGAGCATCTACCTCGACAAGGGAAATCATCTTTGGAGGGCGCGTCCTCTGTAAGAGGAGCATCTACCTCGACAAGGTATTTTTTCCTTGGAGGGCGCGCCCTCTATAAGAGGAGCATCTACCTCGACAAGGGAAATTCATCCTTGGAGGGCGCATCCTCGACAAGGGAAATTTATCCTCGGAGGGCGTGTCCTCTGTAAGAGGAGCATCTACCTCGAAGGGACTTCCACAGAATATTTCACACCCCCTTGGCCTTGGGTAATCCTCCAATGAGATCAATTCCTCACAACGCGAAAGGCCAAGGACTGGTCAGTGAAGTGATAGACGTTGCTAGTACATTGGAATAGTTGGCAAATCGTTGGCAACGATCGCATGCTTTAACAAACTTGAAGGCATCCTCTTTCATTGTTGGCCAGTAATATCCTTGTCTGAGGACTTTTAATGCCAACGAACCACCCCCCGATTGATTGCTACAAATGCCTTCGTGCACCTCCCTAATGATGTAGTTTCCTTCCTCCAAGTCCACAGACCGTAACAGTGGTTGGTTAAACCTTTTTTTTGTACAATACTCCATCATATTCGACATACCTCGCAGCCTGATAGCGAAGGCGCTGAGCTTGTGATTTGTCTTCCGGCACTGCTCCCTTTCGAATGTAATTATGAATCAGAGTCATCCAAGTCTCTTGTGAGATCACTTGAGTCTGGAACACCCCTATTTCCGGGATACTCGGGATTTCTTGGACCCCCAAAGGGATTTATTCAAGCAACACGCTATCCATTTGTGATCCCATTTTAGCCAAGGCATCAACATTACTATTATTTTCCCGAGGCACACCTTCTAGTTTAGCACTTCCAAATTTCTCTAGCAGATGCCGCGCACATCTCATATATAGCTCTGTTCGAGGTCCTCGAGCTCGAAAACCCCCGTTGACTTGGTTTACTACCAATTCTGAGTCACTTCGAACGATCAGGTTCACAACTCCCACTTCCAAAGTTATCTCCAGGCCATTGATCAATGCTTCATATTCAACATCATTGTTGGTGACGTAAAACTTGAAGTGAATTGCGCTCATCAGATGATGTTCTTCTGGGGTAATTAAGACGATTCCAGCTTCCGCTCCGCTGTTATTCACAGCCCCGTCAACGCGTAAGATCGGTGAGCTTGGAAATAAGGCCTTAACTTTCTTGCCGCAAGGATAAGGGCGTATACCAATTTCTCCATGCTAGTATACCTAGTCTCTGCGTCTTGTAACCTTTTACTTACATAGTACACTGGGGACTGTCGACCTTCTTCCTCTTTCACCAGTGCTGCGCTGATCGAATATTCAGAGACTTCTAAATAAAGAATCAATGTTTCTCCGTCCTCGGGCTTGGCCAACATTGGAGGATTCCCTAATTGTTCTTTGATTTCTTGAAAGGCATCCTCGCAGTCCGGGGTCCACACAAAGTCTTTTCCCATCCCCTTAATTGCCTTGAAGAATTCCTTGCATCTGTCTGAGGATTTTGACACAAATCGATTTAGTGCCGCAATCCTTCCCGTTAAACTTTGTACCTGCTTAACGCTCATGGGAGATTTCATGTCTAGCAGAGCCTTGATCTTTGCTGGGTTGGCCTCGATTCCATTATGGTTTACCATGAACCCAAGGAATTTCCATAATTCGACTCCAAACACACATTTTTGCGGTTCAACTTCATCCTGAATTATCTTAGGATGTGGAACATTTCTTCCAAGTCCGCTATATGGTCTTCCGCTCTTCTGGATTTTACCAACATATCATTCACATAGACTTCCATTGTTTTCACAATCTGCTTTTTGAACATTCTATTCACTAGCCTTTGGTATGTTGCTTCGGCATTGACTAGACTGAATGGCATTCCGATGTAGCAATAGAGACCTCTGTCCGTGATGAAGGAGGTGTGTTCTTGATCAGGTTCATACATAGGAATTTGGTTGTAACCAGAGTATGCATCCATGAAACTCAGCAGGGCATGTCCTGCCGTAGCGTCGACCAGTTGGTCAATTCTTGGCAAAGTGAAGCTATCTTTTGGGCATGCTTTATTAAGATCGGTGAAGTCCATGCACGTTCTCCATTTGCCGTTGAGTTTTCTTACCAACACTGGATTGGCCAACCATTCCGGGTAAAAGGACTCTCGAATCAGTCTGACATCCAAGAGCCTATCCACTTCTTCTGCCAAGGCTACAGCCCTCTCTCCGCTTACAGCCCTGCGCTTTTGTCGAACCCCCTTATGTTTGGGATCGATATTTAGTCTATGGCTCATGACTTCTGGATCAATTCCCACCATGTCAGAATGACTCCATGCAAATACATCAAGGTTTGCCAGGAGAAATATAGAAAGTCCTTTTCTCAGTAATGGATCCAGCTGGGAACCAATTTCCAGAACTTTGCTTGGATCTTTTTCATCGACCTTGATTTCGGTCGTATCTTCCACTTGACCCATTTTTCTGTTGGCATGGGTATTCGAGGGTCCAAATCGAGCCGATTATGATCCTCATCATTTTCCTGAGAGGGCGCATCCCCCTGGGAGGGAGCATCGACCTTTTTGTTTGTTAAGGGTGCGCCCTGTATAAAAGGGGCATCAACCTCTTTACTTCCTGAGGGCGCGCCCTGTACATCAGTGGCATCAACCTCTTTACTTACTGAGGGTGCGCCCTGTATATCATGGGCATCAACCTCTTTTATATTTCTTGATGATAAGGGCGCACTCTCAGGGAGAGAGGTATCTACCTTATGTGTATTCAGCCCAAGACTCTACAAGATGTCGAGTCTTCCTTCAAGCTTTTCCCCATTGAAATCTGCTTGGACTACTTGGCTTGGAGATTCCTCGTCATCTAGCATCTCAATTCTGATAGTATCTTCTAAGAACAGAGTTGCCGAAGTCAATTTAGAGGATCATTCACTTTCCTGTTCGATATAGTAATGGACTCGAATTTCTTCGATTGGTTGTTCGATGCTTCTTTCTCATTCGTCATCCAACGCATCCCCAGTTTCTCCATCTTTTCTCCTGAAGCCTCTCATATCTTGTCTGTAACATTCTCTAGAATCATACTGGGAGCCTTTTATGCTGCCGACTCCGTTTGGAGTCGGAAACTTGATGGTAAGATGGTGGATCGAGGTGATCACCCTCATCTCCCTAAGGAAGGGACGCCCTAACAGTACATTATGGGATGATTCTTGATTTAAAACCTTGAATTCGAGTATTTTTATCACAGCCAAAGGACTTTCTCCTAGAGTGCACGGTAATCGGATCGATCCCATGACGCGGAATCCTTCTTCAGAAAAACCATAGACCCAAGAATCTTCTCCCGACATATCTCGGTCTGGTAGCCCCATTTTCTTAAATGTGTTGTAGTAAAGGATGTTTGCCGAGCTTCCGTTGCCTACAAAAGCTCTATAGACGTTCTTTGTTCCGATCTGGATGAAGATAACCAAAGCATCATTATGGGGATGATGCATCCACCGAGCATCTGCTTCTCTGAAGGTGATGTCCATGGATTCGCCCTTGAATATTTTGGGTGGCCGAGTCTCCACCCTATAAATGTCAGTCAAAGGTCTGAACCGGGCTTCTCTTACGTACCTTGCCAATGCTCGGTTGCTATATTCCATCCCAGGATATCCTCCGTATATTGCTCAGATGCTGCCATCTCTAACAAATTTGTTTTCTTCCAAGGTTTTGCTATTTGGCCCATTGGGCGTGTGACCCCCTGCCTCTTTTCCATTCCCTCCTTATAGTTGTGGCATTTATCCGGTTTGGGCTCTGACTACTTCTTCGATATCTCGGACTTGGAGACCTATCTCTTTTTCTTGCCTTGGCTCTATGACTTGTTTGTGAAGCTGGTTGTACCTCTGCCAGAGATTGTTCTATGGCCTCTGCCAGAGAGAAGACATCTGCCAAAGTTGCCGGGTCTTTTCCCTGAAAGTTGCCACCAAAAGTCAGGATCGAGCCAAGTCTGGAACTTGATACACATCCATCTCTATATTAAATCGGCCTAAGAACTCTACAGGATCAGAGCTTCCGTGGAAACGAAGATCACTAGTGGTGTTGCGATAACCTGCTGGCAACTGAGCCTCTCTTACCACAACAGAGAATGGAGAGGGGATTTCGGCCGTGGCCGTTACCCTTCCTTTCAAGTGATTAAGCAGCCTCTTAAGGTCATCTACATTAATAGTTCCCACGCCTGGGATAACTTGCATGTGAGGTTGTGGACCTTGGGGCTGAGGCGAAGGCATCACTGCTTGGTTGCCCAAAGGAGGAGCCTGTTGTTGGTCGGTGCCATGGGCATTAGTCTGCCCTTCCTGATTGTGCCCTCTATTCCCTCCTTGGGTTCCTTCCTGGCCTTGGCCGTGGTCGTGAGGCGCTTCATGATTGCGATTCTGATTTTCCCTCCAATCCTGATTCTCCGCATTGTTGTCTCTTTCAGCAAAGTCGTGGGTGCGAGTGCCCCTATAACCCCGATAATTATCGCAACGGTAGCCATCCAAGTATCGGTTTCGTCCTCCGCCTCTTCCCCTCCATTGGGATCTTTGCCAGTGATCACTTCCGTATCCTCGGCCATACCGATCCAATGACCCGCGGGGAGGAGCTCTCTCATGATCGCGGTACCGCTCCTGATTTCCGAGGGAAGTCAGGGGCACACTCGTTGTACCATAGGGCGTCACATCTCTGCGGTTGGCTTCTTTCTGCCATTCCAACAATAGCATCCTTAGGTCATCATCTGCCAGGCGGATTCCCAAACGATCTTTCAGAGCAACGAACCCCCGTTGCTTGTTCTCTAGCATAGACTCTGCTTGTCGTCGTTCCTCGAGACTACGCCCGGACCGATGAGGATGGGAATCACTTGATTATCTGTCTGAGGCATCTCTCGACCATCCGCGTCTTCATCAACCAGTTCAATGATTGGGGTTACATCATTGGAATAATTGAGGCACCGCGAGGTTATTGGCAAGCGCCCTCCTTCAGTTCGGCCGTGGCCGGCCAAGTCATCTCCCTCAGTCATGGGAGCTTTTCCAGGTGCGTGGGCAGCACGGTTGTGACGAAGGCCCCTCCTGTTCTTTCGTCATTCCATGATGCTCAGTTTTGAGTCGAACCCGTTCAGAGCGTCTCCCATGCAATAAAGTTGCACCAGCAAGTCAACATTACTGATCAGCACAGGCGACTTTCCTCCAATATCTGGGGCGGGGCGATCAGTCATAGGCGGAACATAAGGTTCATGGTGGTCATAGTCATGATCAGATTCTTCTTCAGAGCTTCCTTCATAAAAACTTCCATCATTATATTGAGACATCTCTCCTCCTAGATGCAGATCTTGATTAGCCCCTCCTTCTAGCGCCAATTTATTGACGGAGGAATTTGGTAACAACAAATTTTGAGGTTCGTAGCCGGAATCAAGATCTATGATGGCGGTTCTTCGTCAGAAACGTGAACAGTAATCAGTGGATCCAATAAACAGTATTCGTCGAAAAAGATGTAAGTGTTTGGTTGTGGTTATTATTGGTGGCTGAGATTGCTCAGGATTGATGGTGGCTCCTTAAGGCACTCGCTTTCGACCCCTTGCAATTTGCCTACATATCCCTATTTATAGGGAATCAAGCCAACGTAGTTCTTGGGGAACAAGGAACCTAACGGGCTTAGATTTCTTGTCCCGAGGCCCAATGGGAAACCCACTGGAAATCGTCTTCTACTAGCTTTAGGAATGTCCGCCGATGAGGCCCAACCACAAAGGCCCAAGGCTCGTCCGCGGCTTCGAGACGTCACAGATAAGGCATCTCCCTGACCTAGGATAACCCTCCGCTACCAGCTGTTTCTCTAGTCCGCGGACGCAGGTATAGCCGTGATTCACCCGAAATGTTGGACGCATCCTTGCCCCCCGATAAGGAGCCCCTACCAGATTACAGGACAAGTGATCCCAAGCTTTTGGGTGCAAAGTGCAGGATACTCTGAAGTCTCCCAACGAGGATACCCATTGACTACAGAGACAGAGCTCCCAAAGCACACACCAGAATTTACCCCACATCCCCAATGAGGACACTCATTGACTACAGGGGGAGGCCTTCCGTTCAGGCATACCCCTGGAGGTCTTTGACCACGGACACCGCCTTTCCTATAGATGTGCTACAGGAAGGAGTTCTTCAATAGAGTACATGCATCAAATAGGTTAGTAATAATAATCTCCATCTTCCTTGAATCTTCCAAAGAGTTCGTCCAAGTAGCATGTCAAAGTTGCATTATGTGTCATGTAGAAGTTAAGGGCGCGCCCAAACATTTCTGTATGTTGGTGCCGCCCTGCCCTGTGTCATCAGCCTTTGATATCTTCTTTTGTCATTCTATATTATAGGGTGCGCCCTAAATTAGTAAACATTAGGGCTCGCCTTAACTCTGTCCAAGTAAAGCCAAGGTATGAATCTGTCAAAGTAATCATATCCGAGGAATCCGTCCAAGGAATATGACCGAGGAATCTTTTAGGGCTCGCCCTAATATGTGCAAAGGTAAGGGCTTGCCCTGACCTGTCCAAGAGTTTTGGCGCATGCCAAGCTGTCCAAGAATTTTGGCGCGTGCCAAGCTGTCCAAGGATTTTGGCGCGTGCCAAGCTGTCCAAGGGTTTGGTTTGGGCGCGTGCCAAGCTGTCCAAAGGTTTTGGCGTGTGCCAAGCTGTCCAAGGGTTTGGGTGCGCCCTAATTTTTCCAAGGTTTGGGCTTGCCCTAACTCGTCCAAGGTTTGGGCACGCTTTAACTCTTCCAAGGTTTGGGCTTGCCCTAACTTTTCTAGCAAAAAACCCATTTTCTTGGACGTCCTTCATTGGCCGTTTGTCCTTGGTCGTCCGCCCTTGACTGTCCACCCTTGGTTATCCGCCCTTGGCTGATATCTTTTGTACCAAATTTTGGCTATAACACAAACCAAGATTCATGTTGCCCTTAAGATATTTGAAATTTTTTTCACAACTATATAAAAATGTGGTCCCTTGAATCAGTTTGGAATCTTGCACACAGACATGCAACATCGTCTACTTGCAGTCAATTATAGAAGTGATTCAATCATACCCCTCACATGGTACTCCCTCTGTCCCACTGGATTCTTTACATACTTTTGCCTCCTGTTTGAAACACATTTTAAGGCTACTATAAAATATAGTTCTATAATTTTTTTAAAAAATTTACTTTTTGCTGTATAAAAGTTTAAACATTATATTTTTATTTAAAAGAAAAAATATTTAAAATTATCTAGGAAATCATGTTTTACGGGAGTCTTAAAAGACGTGCCGATTCTCGTCCCCCAATGTAACCAACTTAGTGGGACGGAGGGAGTAATAAGTAACCTCAACTTTTGTTTTGTGTTAAATGGGAGAACAACACATCCTGTGGCGTTTTCTACCTTTTTTTTAATTTACTACATAATTTTAAGTCACGGTATGAGACACGTAAACAATACTTGATGTCAACTTAAAAATACGTTTTCATCAATTTTTAATTAATATTTTTAAAACGTTATTGACAATCCCTCAAGTATTAATGCTTGATGTCAACTTAAAATGTTATTTTAGGGTTCACATATAAGTTTTAATTACTTGAGGGTTAACAATCCCTCAAGTATTAAAGCAACTTCATATTTGAGTTTTAATTACTACATAATTCTAAGATTTAGGGGCAATCATTAACAGTTTCTAATATTTTAGGGTTTACAAATTCTTAATTTGGGGATATTAATATATATACATATATATGAACAACCTAAGAGTAATGTTTTAAGTTTAGAAATACAACGTTATCTAGCATTTTGGATAAAAAAATTAAAAAAATATGCCAAACGCTAATCTATGTAGCGTTAATACTTGAAAATTCAAGTTGAAGTTGCGTTTTGCATTAAAAATAGCAAAACATAAAACGAAGTTGCATTTTTGTAAACATTAATCAAGTTACGATTTATAGTGATATTTGAGATCATATTTTCAAGAAGTGATATATTGATATATTTTTACTCTAAAAATGAAAAGTTATTTATCCTTGTACGACATATCAAAGACGATCATATAACTAAATATCATATAAGAATATCTATCCTCCTATCAGGCCCGAAAAAAATTTGCAAACAAGAACTACACTATTCAACAAACCCAACCCCGTACAGTGACAAAAAAATCGGTATAAGATCTTTCTACGGTTATTATATATAATTGTGATGTACGGTTTTTTCCTAACATTATATATATTTTTAAAAATTTAATATTAAATTATACTTTTTAAAATACAAAATTTATTTATTTCAAAAAAATTTAGATAATATGATTTGATAATAATTATATGCACACATGTTGTTTTTTTATATAGAGGTATTTAAGTTTGAAAAGAACAATGTTACTAACTGAAATATATATATATATAGCCTTACAACCCGTGCGATTCACGGGGTTTTCATTAATATTTTTATATTATTTAATTTAATAATAATATTTTTTGGATAATTACCTTATTAGTATATTTGTAAATAATAATATCAATATTTGTTGTTGGCAGATTTCGAACCTGAATATTCGATAGTGCATAAATAATAATATAAATATTTGTTATTGGTGGTGTTCGAACCTAGAAGTTTTAGTAGTGTATAAATAATAATATAAATATTTATTGTTGCCGAGGTTCGAACCTGAGAGCTTGAGTAGTGGATATTTGTTTAGTATTTGAGTTTAACGGTCTCGTTCACTTGATTAAAAAGATCTGACGGTCATAAATGGAGATAACCAAATCAACCAAAAAAGAATACCAAATTATAACTCATTCCGCTTATTAATATAAACTAACTTAAAAAACCCGTGCAATGCACAAATCTTTTTTTAATATTATATAGCTTTTTACAAATTTTAATTTGAACTGAAATCTTAAATTTGCTCATTTAATTTTTTTAAATGATATGATTTTATGGTAAATATATTAATACTCATTTATATTCATGACTTTTTTATTAAGAGATATTTGAAAAAGACAATGATCCTTACTGAGCGAATAGTTTTATTGATATTTTTAAATGTTATTACAAAAAAATATTTTAATTAAAAGTTAACTTTTGGTTTAAATCAATATTATAACATCATTTTATTCCGAACAAATAGTTTATAATACTATGTTTTAACCGGAGACTCATTACTGACAAAATCCAACTATTAATTTTTAGTTTGATTTTAAATTTTTAAGCACGATGCAATATGATAATTTTGTTTTAGTCCGGACAAATAATAGTATATGGTTTTGTTTCATTTAGTCGAGTTATATTTTGATTTAGTTTGGATCAACTCGTATATATTTTATAACCTAGATGAATAATATATATTATGTTGTTTTAGCACAGTTCAATAGTATAGTTTTTTAACCGGATCAATAGTATTTATTATTTTGTCTTAGCTCGGGGCACATTTACCAATTATACCCAACTAATTATATTTAATTTGTTATAAATTTTATTTTAGACCGGATTAATAATATATTTTTTTATGTTTTATCTCAGAACCATTATCCCGAGTGGCGAGTAACAAATTAACTTTTGATAGTACATAATAGATATCTATAATATTTTTATAATAATTAAATTATTTGTTATAGTAAATATTGTTTTAGAAATTAATTAAGTAAAATATTAAACTAGTGAAATAAGTTGACTTCGATATTAATTAAAATATTATAGACCTTAATATGAATTAAAATTTAAATTTGTAGAAATTTGATCTTAGTATCAAATATAAAAATATAGAGTTCAATATAAATTAGAATTTAAATTAATAGAGAAAATTTAATCCGACTCCTTTTTTTTTTAAAAAAAAATTAAAATTAATTCAATAATCAAAAGTCAAACGACATCTATAAGAACAATCGAGTCAAACAAACATAAAACAGATCATATCGCTGATTAATTTAATTTTATGAAGACACAATCAAGCGATTTTCTGAAATTGATATATACACATGTATCGCCTTTACCAAAATCAGTTTGAGCTATCGATCGTAATTACAATCCCATATAAATCTTTATCACTGAATCAAACCTCTGAAAATCTGACAGATCTAACATCCTGGACATCGAATCATACCAAAACATACCAAAAAACACACCAAGCTCTCACAGGGAGAGAATAAACAAAACCCAAATAAATTGGGAACAAATCTCACCCAACAAAGATTTTATCAAACAAAAATATAATCTTGAACGATAAAAATCCTTACCCGGGGAGGAGTATTATTGAAAAACACGAATAAAGTAAGGAAAATAGATGATTTGGGGCTTTCCACAGGGAAAACCGATGAAAGCCCCGAACAGCGGCTAGAAAAAAAGAGAGGCTGAGAGAATTTTTTTAGGGTTTGAGGAGGCGGGGATATATGACTCCTAATCCAGGTGATACCAAATTAGTTAATCCGACTCCTAATCCAGGTGATACCAAATTAGTTAATATAAATTTTAGGGGGCGGGATTCTAATTGGCCGATGTTGCTTGAGCGCTCGTTTGTATTAAGAGCCCGTTAATATAATTTTAAAAAAAAATATATTATCTAAATATTAATTATTTTTATAAAAATAATTAAGTAAAGTTAATCCGGTAAAATCAGCATGTACCAAAAAATAGTACCTTATCAAAAAATTTAATATTTCATCTTTTATATAATAGTAATAGATAGATAATAACATATATACATATATAATTTTGTTTTAATTGGCCAAATTATATTTTAAATTTAATTATGTTTTATCATGGACTAATTTCAATAAATTTTTAGCACGAATGAATAGTATATAAGTTTTTTTTAGCCTCACGCTTTAATACCGATCAACAAGTTATTATTAATTTTGTTTCAATAAATTATTTAGATATTATTGAAAAATTATTATTTTTAGCCTGTAATTATATATTTTATTTTTTAGCGTACGAAAATAATATAAATTATTTTATTTTACTCCAAGGCCAGTTTAAGTAATCAAATCAAACAAAATTATATTTAGTTTGCTTGTAGCTTTATTTTAGCCAAGTTCAATATCATTTTATTGCGTATAAATAAGATATATTATTTTATTTTATTTTATTTTTAATTTTATATTAGGCCATACCGATAGTATAATTTTATTTTAACACGAATCAATACTATATATTATGTTGTTTTATTCCAAGATGACGAACAAACTGAATCTTGATTTGAATTTCATAAAATGGAGTATAAATGATATAGATATAAAGGTAATCTCATACCTATATAAACCCAAGTACTTGATCGGCCTAATATCAAATTTTTAATGTTGCAGTGTGCAATATGCGAAATTTTTACTCTTATTTCAAAATATTTATTAATTTGAAATATTTTTTTAAAAAAGAATTAAATTAAAATTCAAACAAATAAAAAATTATCAAATTTCGTTTGATTTTATTTTGGTTCCATCTTGAGTTCTACAAATCATATTTTGACGATTTTACGGCCCAACCAAAGCTTACAAAATAATTATATAAATGAAGTCCAATAACAGATTTTTTTGTAGTTCCTTTCTTACCGGTTAAACAAAATATTTATCAATTAACTAATTCAATTAACGAGTTTTTGATACTTGAATTTTGTTTTTTCTCTTATAAAATAATAAAGTCAAATATTACATTGTTTTTTTAAAACGATTAATAATAATAAGTTCTTATAACCGATAGAATGGAATTAAAAAAAATGTTTTTATACCAGCAACTGTGTGAATGATTAATTTTTTAATACGTATTTGAAAAGTTAGGACCGGATTATATTCGAATATGATTATTTTATAAAAAAAATATGAGACATAATCTGAGCAGTATATAAGTGCTCTTATTCTCGATCATATATAATCCGGGTATAATTTTTTCGTCATATTTGAATATAGAAAACAAATATGAATCATGTATCATATTTCCGAATCGAATATTTACGACTTTAATGACTACTTTTTTAATACGTATTTGAAAAATTAGGACCGGGTCCGGGAGCAGGAGAAGAAGTAGGATTGTTTAGTTTAGGATTACATAGACCGACACCTAAGCAGGGTAGAAAATCAATCTATCTATATACGTGAAGCTGTGATAATACTCCCTCGTATTTTTTTAGTTGTCATATTTTACCCTTTTCACCTAATTTAATCAAGATTTTATCATATTTCTTAATATTCTATATTTTATCATCGGGTACCCCTTTCTCAAGTCTCAAATCATTTTACTTTCAAAATGTTCAAATTTGCGTTCGGTGCCGTTTTATTCGGATACAAACCAAACCCGAATATTGAAAGTCCTGATTTAAACCGAATAAGAGTCAGTATCGTATTTTCTTATTCTAACCCAGTAGTTTATGATCCGGTTTTGATAGAAAAAAGAGAAAATATCAGCTCGTGTCATGAGATGTTTGGTCAAGTCAAATATGATTCTCTAATAATATAAAATATTTTTAAAATTTATATTATATAACGATCATTTACACTAAAATAGATGTAATATTATAAACATCTCAAATAAGCTAAAATCAAAAACTTAAGTATATGATGTATTAACTATATATAATTGTAATTTTTTTCATTTTAAGGGTGGATAAATCATATTTTGTAATAAATTTTCTTAAATAAAGTATTAAGAAATTATAAAATTGATATTTACTTAGAAATGAAATGAGTTAAAACTATAATTAATATTCGGATTTTAGTCGAATACGGACCACTGATCATTTTCGGGGAGAATCACTTCATAGAGAAAATATGAGACATAATCTGAGCAGTATATAAGTGCTCGTATCCTGGATCATATTTTATCCGGATATAATTTTTTCGCCATATTTGAATATAAAAAGGGATATGAATCATGTATTATATTTTCGAGTCGAATATTTACGGTTTTAATGCCTACTTTTTTAATATGTGTTTGAAAAGTCAGGACCGGGTCCGCGAGTCGGAGAAGATGTAGGATTGTTTAGTTTAGGATCACATAGACCGACACGTAAACAGGGTAGAAAATCAATCTCCTGAATTCACCTTTATAAAGGGTAAATGGGCAAATTCGTCACTGTACTTTTCGAAAACTTTCACTTGGGTCACTAACCCAAAAAAGCTTTTAGTCACATAACAGTTTCATAAAATATTGTCAATCGTAACACTTGATTTCAAATTATTTTCATGTCAGTTAAATCGCCATTGACTTTAACGGTTTGTCGTTAACTTTAACCACGATGGTGCCACTTCAGTGCCACATCTGTGCCAGATGTAATAACCCGACCCATTCCTAATTAACCACCCATATCAAACTAACCCGATTTACTAAAGAAAATCATGGGTTTATTATTATTTACATCTAAGCCAACACATACGACTGGAGAAATGGGGCGATCGATTGATCGAAGTGGGCGACAAATGTGATCGAAGATTGAAGGCAACCTATTAATCATGTAAGCTTCGATCTTATTGAGATATAAATATATTTATATATATGTGATTTATATATGTAAGTTTTGATCTTGTTGTGATATATAGGTTAAACCCTAATTGGTAGTTGTTACAATTCTGAAACCCTTATTTGTACTCATTACCTAATTGGCAGTATAATTGTGAACCCTAAATCGATATGCATGTGTTTTACAGGCCTCAAGATCTAGTAATATATTATGGTGGTCATTTTATGACTTGCCTGAAATATCAATATGCAGGACCTAAGTTAAAGTATTTTAAACGAATTGAAGTTAAAGAATCTTCTGTGAAGAAGATTATGGAGATGGTGAATGATATAGTAAAAGATGATGATAAGCTATATTATGCCAAAGATGGGGTTACTTCTGACCTTGTTTTTAAAATGTTGTTGTGTGATAGTGATGTATTAGAGTTGGTAAATATAGCTATGTCAAATAGTACTGGAGTGTGTAAAATACATGTGTTTCATTCATGGTCCAAGGCTAGACAACCATTTGTGGAAGGTGAAGGTAGTAACATGGAAGGTGACTGCAATGTGGATGAGGAGAATGAAAGTGATGAAAGCAGTGGAGTTAATGCAGAGAATGAAGCTGAGAAAAGTAGTGGAGTGAATGCAGGAAATGAAGGTGAGGAAAATATTGGAGTTAATGTTGAAAATAAAGTTGAGGAAGACATTGGAGTTCCTAAGAGGAAGACTAAACTGGCTGCTAGAAAGAGAGTATTTAGAGGTAAAGAAAAAGCTGTTGAAGTGGACTTTAATAAACTAGGTAGTGACTGGAGTGAAGAGAATGAGTGTGCAGATGAGAGTGAAGAATTTGAAGGGGACTTGCATAGTGACTGGAGTGATGAAGAATTTGCTGATTTTAGAAAAATAAGAGAAGAAGTTAGAATGGAACATGAGATGCTTGAAAGAGAACAAAGCCAATTTATTAAAGACAGTTTGGAGGGCTATAGAGTTACTAATGAGGAGTTGTTGAGAGAGATAGATAATAATTCAATGTCAAGTGGTTCAGTTTATGGTATTGGCAGTGAGGAAGAATTTGAGGATGAGGACTTTGCTTATGCAGAACCTAACATGTCCACTAAAAAGAAAAGGGTAAATGAGCCTTTTAACCCCTCTATAGCTGGAAAGGACATAAAGTGGAGGCCTGGACTCATTTTTGGAGTAAAAAACAATTTAAAAATGCAGTGAGGGAGTATTCTATTGCTACTGGGAAACCATTGAAATACCGTGTAGATGACTTGCACAGGATGCATATAGTGTGTGCTGAGGGGTGCCCTTTTAGGTTGTGGCTATCATATATGGTAGAGTATAAGGGATGGCAAATAAAGACAATACATGATGAGCATAACTGCATTTATCACTAAAAAAACAACCTTGTTACGAATAATTATCTTGCATATCTGTATGGGGATAGAATACGGAGGAATCCAAACTGGAAGCTATCTGAAATGCAAGAGGAGTTCAAGAGAGTTTTGAAGGTGGATGTATGTTATGCCAAATGTTGTAGGGTTAGAAAAAGAGCTTTAATTGGGATTGCAAAAGAGATGGTGAAACACTATGCTGGTTTGAAGAGGTTTGGTGGTGAGATTTTGAGGAGTAATAAGGAGAATACTGTTAAAATATCCACAACCAGGATGAATGAACAAGATTATCCTTGTTTTCAAAGATTTTATGTATGCTATGCAGAGTTGAGAAATGGATGGAAGGAAGGTTGCAGACCTATCCTTGGTTTAGATGGATGCTTCCTGATGACAGTATGTGGGGGACAACTTTTATCTGCTGCAGGGAGGGATGGAAATAACTCCATTTTCCCTGTTGCAATGGTTGTGGTTGAGACTGAATCATATGATAGCTGGAAGTGGTTCTTAATGCTTGTTGCTAAAGATCTTGGATTATGGACTGGCTATGGATATACCTTCATTTCTGACCAACAAAAGGTACATCAGCCCCTTCATTATTTTATTATGTTATTATTTCATTTATGTAGCACACAGATCTTTATTTTGTTGGTAAATATTTTTTGACAGGGGCTAATAAAGGCTGTGAAAGAAATGCTACCACATATAGAGCACAGGAATTGCACAAGGCATATATATTTCAACCTTGGAAAAAAATATGGAAGTGAGGCTGTGAGGAATGCTTTTTATGATGCAAGTGATGCCACACATCCTAAAGCTTTTAAAGCTGCAATGAAGGATCTTGAGAAGGCATCAAAAAGGCCTTGGATGACAATGAATAGGTTTGAACCACAGGTATGGTCTAAAGCTTTCTTTGGAACACATTTCAAGACAGATAGCACTGAGAATAACAACTCGAAGTGTTTTAATATATGGATTCAGAAATCAAGATTCATGCCATTAATTGACATGTTGACTGATATCCATGATAAGATTATGGAAAGATTACATCAGAATAGAGATGCAATGCAAAATATAGATTGTATTATTCTTCCTAGAACTCAGAAAATTTTAAATGATGCGGTTGTAGCAAGTTCTGAGTGTAGTGTGCTTTGGGATGGGTGGCATAATTTTCAAGTAAAGTGGAGGGGGATTGGATTTTGTGTTAATTTAACAGAACAGACATGCTCATGTAGGGTCTGGGAATTAACAGGGGTACCATGTTGTCATGCTGTTGATGCTATACAGAAAAGTAGGCTTAATCCAACTAATTTTGTGTCCCATTATTTTAAGAAAGCAACTTACATGAAGGCTTACTCTCACTGTTTGGAAGTGATAAGGGGTGAACCTTTTGGGAAGAGGTTGATGGAGATACTATTATGCCACCTCCAAGAATGAAGACATTGAGAGGAAGGCCTAAAAGGCAGAGAAGGAAAGAAGGTTGGGAAGGATCAGTTAACATGGGTGGGAATAGTAAGTTAAGTAAGCTAAATAGACAAAGCAAGGTGATGCACTGCAGTACATAACATCACCAAATGCCCTGAAGAAACTCAAAGAACTCCTTCAACAAAGAAACAAAGAGGCAAAAAGAAGAAGAAAACTCAAGAAGAAGAAGAAATTGCAAGTGAGATGGAGAGGCATGACATTACAAAAGAAACAGGGGAAGATGAGCTTATGGAGGAGGGAATGAGAAATGAGGAAATGTTTTCAAGTCAACAACCTAACACACCAAGGAGAAGCCAGAGGCTTGCACAGTCCACTCAAAGCACACTTGAAGATGCCACTCCAAGCACTCAAGTCAACCGACTTATTTTTGTAAGATCTTCAAGCTTTCTATCAAGTTTTATAATTTCTTAGTGCATTACTAATGTCTACTATCTTATTCTTGCAGATGCATATACCTGGTTTGGTTTACATGGTGGAACTGGTGGCACTCCAGATGCAGACATGCCAGGAACATCAAGAGTGAGAAAGGAGAAGAAAAGCAAGGGTACAGTGAAATCATTCAAAGCCCCAAGGAAGAAGTAGTATTTGTTGTTATCAAAGTCATGTCTAAGTTTAAGTTTAAACTAAGTGACAGTCATGCTTAGTTTAAATGCTTTTGTAAGCTTCTATGAACTTAGCTTATGTCTTTTATATGGTCAAGGAACCTATTTTATGGCTTTAGTATGGTCGAGGAACCTATTTTATTACTTTTGTAAGCTCCAAATGGGGAACCATAGTTGTCTTTTGGTGTTGGATTTATGATCTTGTAAGGAATCTTTCGGTGTTATGCATTGACAGACATCACCCTTTATTTCTTTTATCATTCACAAGTGTATCATACTTCTGCATTATTTCTGGTCAGGACTCACTAAAACAATCAAAATAAACCAAACTATTGTATTCACTTGCACTTAATATCACCATTACAACCAACAAACTGCTACTTCAACAACCAACTACTCCAACTACACTAATAAAACTACAACTACAATCATCCTATATTACCAACCAAAATATAAATACAAATATTATTGCAACTGCCAACAACTTCTTCAAAATACAATTTGCTCTCATCAATTTCTTTAACAACTCTTTTGCCTCCTCATTTTTGTGACAAAGTTGGCACACTTTTTCATGTAACACAAGCATTTTTCTTTCACAAAAATTGACATCAACTCCAGCATTGTTCAAAGCACCTTCCTTCTTCTCCAATTTCAACTTTAAAACATTGATCACCTCTCTAGCCCTTTTCGAGTAGGATGGATCAGTCCAAACGAAAAAATTACATTTCTGACTAGGATTCTACCAATTAAATAAAAAAATAATCACATTCAACAATCTCAAAAGTTTTAAATGCTAAAAAAACTCAATGTTACCTTGTATTGTGAACACCCAAAAAATCGCCTTTCAGGATCTAGTGTTCCCTCTTTCCACGCTTCTTGACATGGTGCTGGCAAATCGCATTTACACTTCACACCTAGATATTCAAACTCGGAGTTGTTTCTTCTACTAGTATAGAATGTATTATAACTATTACCATAATGGTTCCTAACTGAAGAAGATGATAATTTTGAGCTAGATATGGAAGGGGGAAGAATGAAGGGATGCATCTTCTAAGAATGAAATGAGGGATTGGTTGGGGAGATGGGTGGGTTATTTGAGAAGCATGGTAACGGGTAGTAGCTGTTCAGTATATGTCACTCTTCCACATCAGCATTCTGTTACTTTTTTTTAATGGAAGTAACGGGAGAAACTCAATTGAAATTTATACGTAGGACAAGTGTTTGACTGAAAGTTTAAGAAGCAGGGTGACCCAAGTGAAAGTTTTCGAAAAGTACAGTGACGAATTTGCCCATTTACCCCCTCTATAAATATGTGAAGTTATGATAGGGGCAAATATCATCATCTTTGATTTGTGAACCCCGATAAAGCTTTATAGTATTAAACATATATGTAGAGAAATATATTTCCCATATTTCCTGAAGAGATGGTGTTAGAAATTCTTTACAGACTCCCTGTTGAATCTCTTGTTAGATTCAGGTGTGTGTGTAAAACATGGCATCAAATTATTGTGTTAGATATATTTGATAATGTCATGACTAATATGATTTATGTTTAGTTTTCAGATCTTACTTAAACAGGACAAATCAGTACTTAACTGAAATCAGCACTTATACTGAAGTCAGAACTTAAGTCATCAGTACTTAAGGTTCAGGAGATATTTATCAGGAGATAATATCAGGACTTAAAGGAAACGTTCAGATAAGGAAGGCGGCTGATTGAAAGGAAAGAAGATCGAGATAAACGTAAGAAGAGATATGCATGAAGAAGGAATTCTATGAAGAATGGAATACTTGAAAGAAAAGATATCTGATTGATATATTTTAGGAAGCAGAATTATATTCCATATCAATTAGCGATTATCTTGTAACTGTGTGATATATAAACATAGACATAGGGTTTACACTATATGTGTTATCATTATCGAGAATATTATTCATTGTAACCCTAGCAGCTCTCGTGATATTTGTTCATCACTGAGAGAGGACAATTCCATATTGTAACAGAGTTTATTGCATTAAATAAAGTTTGTTTTCTGTTACTTGTGTTATTTGAATTCGATTTGATTATGCTATACACTGTATTCAACCCCCTTCTATAGTGTGTGTGTGACCTAACAAGTGGTATCAGAGCCTATCTGTTAACACACAAACAGTTTAAGATCCATAAATAATCATGTCTGAAGTAGAAACTCCAACTAAGCCCACCAAAACTGAAGAACCTCCAAAGACACAAATCCATAGTCGATATGAGGCTATTAGAGTTCTCATATTGAAACCATCTGAATATCCCATATGGAAGGTGAGGATGACTATGTTTCTGGAAGCTACAGATCCAGAATATCTTGATAGAATCAAGGAAGGACCTCACAATCCAACAAAACTCGCAGTTGCAGTTGCAGGTGAAGCAGCAAAGTCTATTCCAAAAGAGAAGAGTGATTACACTGCTGAAGATATCGCATCAATTGCTAAGGATGCTAAGGTATGACACTTACTGCATAGTGCCATTGATAATGTAATGTCAAACATGGTAATAAACTGCAAAACTGCAAAGGAGATATGGGATGCCTTAGAAACAAGATGTCAGGGAACTGATTCGATTAAGAAGAACAGGAAGACAATACTCACTCAAGAGTATGAACACTTTGACTCAAAGGCTAATGAGTCATTGACTGATTTATATGATAGATTTATCAAACTCTTGAATGATTTGTCACTGGTTGATAAGGAGTATGATCTTGAAGATTCAAACCTTAAATTCCTGTTAGCTCTTCCTGAAAACTGGGATTTGAAGGCCACAATCATAAGAGACAACTATAGTCTTGAAGAAACAACTCTTGATGAAATCTATGAGATGCTCAAGACTCATGAACTTGAGATGGAATAAAGAAGTAAGAGGAAAGGAGGAAAGTCAAGGACAGTTGCTCTTAAGGCTGAAGAAGAATCTCCCAAGGCAGCTACCTCAAGGAAAGGTAAGGGTAAAGCGCTCTTCACAAAGTCTGATACTGAGTCATCAAGTTCTGATAGTGATGGTGACTCAGAAACTGAAAGCTCACCTGAGATGGATGCTGATGAAGAGATGATGAAGCTGTGTGCTCTTATGGTGAAAGGAATCACAAGGATTGCATACAGGAAGTTCAGGATGGGAAATAAGTTTTCCAGGAAAGGTGCAAGTTCTGATAAGAAGAATTTCAGAAAATCTGAAGGCAAATGAGGGAAGTCTGACAGAGGAGATTACACAAATGTCAAATGCTACAACTGTGGTGAGAAAGGCCACATATCTCCTGATTGCAAGAAAGTGAAGAGTGACAAAGGCAAGGCTCTTGTCACAAAGAAGAAAAGCTGGACAGACACTTCAGATTCTGAAAGTGAGGAGAACTATGCCTTGATGGCAAATGCTGATATGGCAAATGCTGATAGCAGTCCTGAAGCTGCTGAGTTAAAGGGCAACAGGAAAAACATCCTAGTTCTGGACAGTGGATGTTCAGGACATATGACTGGAAATAAAGCCCTGCTATCAGACTTTGTGAAGAAGACTGACCCAAGTGTTTCTTATGGAGATGGCAACATTGGAAAAACATTGGGATATGGCAATATTAATCTTGGGAATGTCATCATTAAAGAAGTAGCTCTGGTCTCAGGACTTAAACACAATCTGCTAAGTGTTAGTCAAATCTGTGACAAAGGTTATCATGTGGATTTCTTTGAAGAACACTGTGAAGTTGTAAGTAAATCTAAAGGCAAAGTTGTTCTGAAAGGATACAGGCATGGCAAAATTTATGAAGCCAAGCTTTCAACAAGTACTGATGGTTCTGCAATCTGTCTGATGAGTAGAGCATCAATTGAAGAAAGCTGGAATTGGCATAAGAAACTCTCTCATTTAAATTTCAACAATATAAATGAACTAGTCAAGAAAGATCTTGTGAGAGGACTGCCAAAGTCAGTATTTGCTCCTGATGGCCTTTGTGATTCTTGTCAGAAGGCTAAACAACGAAAATCTTCATCCAAGAGCAAGACTGAATCATCAATTCTTGAGCCTTATCACCTACTACATGTTGATCTATTTAGTTCAGTAAATGTCATGTCTATTGTAAAGAAGAAATATGCTATGGTCATAGTGGATGAGTTCACCAGATACACATGGGTGTATTTCTTGCACACAAAAAGTGAAACTGCATCTATCTTGATTGATCATGTCAAGCAACTGGATAAATTGGTCAAAGATTCTGTGAAAATAATAAGAAGTGATAATGGCACTGAGTTCAAGAATTTGATAATGGAAGAGTTCTGCAAAGACCATGGAATCTAGCAGGAATTTTCTGCTCCTGGAACTCCACAGCAAAATGGAGTTGTTGAAAGGAAGAGTAGAACTCTCATTGAAGTTGCACGAACTATGCTTGATGAAGCAAAGCTTCCAACCTATTTTTGGGCTGAAACTGTACAGACTGCTTGTTTTACTCAGAATGCAACACTCATTAACAAGCAAGGAAAGACACCATATGAGATGGTGAAGAAAAAAAAGCCAAATCTGAAGTATTTTCATGTATTTGGATGCAAGTGTTTTGTTCTTAAGACTCATCCTAAACAGCTATCCAAATTTGATCTAAAAGCTGATGAAGGAATCTTTGTTGGATATCCACTTTCCACAAAAGCCTTCAGAGTCTACAACTTGAGAACAAGGGTGGTCATGGAATCTATCAATGTATCTTTTGATGATAAGAAGATTACTGGACTTGAAGATTTCAATTACCATGATCAGTTTAGATTCGAAAATGAAGACTTAAATTCTGATACTGAAAACCCTGACAGTCTAAGTCCTGAAATTGCAAACTCTGATGGATTAAACTCTGATGTCATTGAAACTGTGGTGACTACGTCAAAGAAGGATGCACCTGTGTAGGGGGAGCATACTGAAGATACAACCACATCTCAAGAAACATCAGAACATACAACTGG